>NC_079216.1:34376653-34676653 GCF_029633865.1 Lampris incognitus | reverse complement strand
CAGGACTCCACAGTCTACACCTAGCTACAGGCCAGTGGCCACTCTTTCAATGATGAGGATGTGCACATCCTTGATAGGGAGGAACGCTGGTTTGAACGGGGAGTCAAAGAGGCCATCTATGTGAAGAGGGAATGACCATCCCTGAAACCGAGGGGGGGGGGGGCTAAGAATACATCCGTCACCATCTTACAATGCTGTGATTGCAACTATTCCTCAATCCTCTGTGAATAGTCCACATGGCCATTGAAACTCTAGTTAATGGTCACGCCAATTTGCATATGAAACCAATCGTTGGTTTCGGTCGTTATGCAACTGCATTGTTTATAATGGTGGGGATACCTGCAGTCAGTTGAGATTGACGAAGTCACTTGGATGAGTGATGAAACGTTTCTCCCACTAAACGTTGTGTCCAGATGAACTGATTCACCTTCTGTGATTTCCTTACCTTGATTATTGAGCATGCGTAAAGACACAATGGATCACCAACTTGATTGGTCAGAAAGGCAAAGAAAACCGAAGACTTCAGAACGTTTTTAATGAGACAGGAGGTAGTCATCTCTGGGGGCAAAATGTCTTCATAATCTACTGGCAAAGTATTGCTCCTCTTACAAATCACTTTCTTCCTAATTCACTCCCAATGCTACAATCGCAATTTTTACCATAAACCTAAACCAATTTGATGGAAACTCAGCCTTAATTAGAATCCATGATAGGCATTTGAAAATATCGTGCCAAATGTTACCCCTTAATTTGGGTACCAATACCTGCTGACTATCACAAATTGACAAAACACAATTTATGGAGATATTTTGTTTATTAATGTAACTTTTTTAAGGAGGTAATCATAAATTGGAACTATACCGCTTTGTCAGAACACGAAGTATTTTGGGGCAGCAAATCATCAAAAGGAGGCAGTGCGATCAAAACAGCACTACTGATAATAATTAGGCACAAATCCCCATTTCTGAATGGGGAAAATTTCTACCGCCAAGTTATTCCTCACTACCACATCACTAACCCTATCGGTAAGAATAGACTCCAATGTATTTTAGTCCATCTTCAAACATTCCTATTTAACTGAGACAATGAGTTGACCATTGACTAGCTTCATTAGGCAAATCAGTGAGAATTAAAACACACAAGCTGGCCAACCTTTTACCCAATGGCCATTGCTCCATCCACGAAAGCTTTAAAAAATGGACAGGGACTATAGTCACTTAATCTCATGATCTGATCAAACAAAAGTGCTTGGATGTCTGTGTGGCAGATCATACATCCTGTTGTTCTTTGGAACTTAAAGGGTGTTTCAACACTGTGTGTTTTTTCCCTTAAACACGACCCCCCTCCCACCTTGCCATTTTTAGCCAAACGGCTCATTTACTTTGAACCCTTTAATTTGCTTTTTAGTTGCTCCAGAACTACTGAGTCGGAAAACCTCTAGTCCTTCCCCCACCCCTCCATTGATCTCTGCTCCCCAGAGGGGCAAGGAGGAGATGTTGACTCACCAGGTCCTGTATCCAGGCGCTGTAGCTGGGCGGGGTCATGATCAGCTGGATGAAGCTGGAGCCAAGCAGGACCAACAGCAGGATGGGCGTGACATACTTCCACATGTAGTAGTAGAAACGGAATGGAGTGAAACCAAGCATGTCCTTCAGGTCTTCAAAGAACCTGAGGGGGGAAGCCCCGAGCACAGTGATGAGAACACAGCACGCCACAGGAGGTATGATCTGATGTTGGTGGAAAAGTGTTTAGAACGGTTTGATGTTTATGCCTCTTAAACCTGATGGCCTTCTTTATAGGCTGCTTTCAATGGCTCTCCCTTTTCTTTCCGAATAAGTGCCAAATGTTACTTTCAAGTAACTTCTCAATCATTCAAAAATAGAGGCATCAAACATTTTATTTGTGGGTAAACATTTTTAACTAGCTAATTATTCAGCAAAATTAGTTGTACTGTCATCTAGGCAGTCACTCTGAAATGATGTCGCTTTCTTGAGGTTGCGGATGGCTTCTTTTAGGACAAAACTCTTAGACTTCTTGTACACTTAGTGTAAATGTTTAAAAAGACTTGTTAAATATTTTTCAAATTTAACAGAAGTCATATGTATAGATTTTGTGTATAGTACATACTTGTCAGTCCCGTAGACCCAGGCAATTGCCACGTTCTCTAGTATGACCACTATGAGCAAAGGCAAGGTAGCTGAGTAGTCATCGAACATGGCCACAAAGTAGTTCCCTGAGCGCTGAACAAAAAGGAGACCAATGGAAAAGGCCAACAGGCAACATCCCACTGCAGGAGTAAAGATGGTCATTTGTTATTTCAATCCTGAGATACAATTATAAATATAGCCGCAAGCGGCGATTAATGGGGTCCAAGCAGTATTGCAGCCGCCATGTGTCCGATCTGTTTCATATTTGGTGCATGGCTTCTATGTGCCACAAAGAATAAGCCTATCAAGTTTCATGAAGATTGGCCATTCACACTAGCAGATATTAGCTGCTGAATTTTGATTGGCTGTTTGGCAGCCATTTTGGTAATCCAGCCAATCAGCACATTAGGCAATGTAGCCAAATGGGTCCAAGTATAAGTAATACAAATTTCAGATTTTTTGATCAAGCGGTTTTTGAGATATTGATATGTGTCAGTTGTAGCGCCCCCTATGGACGAAATTTCACAAAACGTCGCATGCTTCCAAAGAATGTTGTGGTGATTGTGCGCGACAAGGTTCATTAAGTTGGGACAATCACATCACTAGATATAGGCAATAGAATAACTATGGGCCACACCTTAAATTTTGATTGACATGTTACTTCGAAATGGAATGACATATCAAAATTCGTTTGACAACTTTTTATCAGCATTGTCTGGAGATGACGCATACCAAATTTTATGCGAATCGGATGAAAAGCCTCAGACAAGTTCATTTTACTTTCACTTTAAGTTTTTTGAAAATGGTGGGAAAATTTGGTAGGCGAAATTGGCGCAAATGGGTGCGTTAGATTCGGGAGCTTTCGCAAAAATTCCATAGAGAGCCCGAAATGTGACCCAAAACGTAATTGTGCTTATTATAGCGCCCCCTAGAGGTGTGTGAAGGTAATAACTCTACTGTAAGATCGTTAACAGGTCTGGAACCTACCTACCAAGTTTGGTGTCTGTGCAACGTATAGTTTTTGCTGCCCAGACACTTTTATGGAAGAATTTTGCAGAAACAACAACAATAATAATAATAATAACTAGATATGACAATGTCGGATTACTTGGGTTGCCTGTGTCCTAGATGATTACCGTAATTTTTTTTAAATGTCGTAACACTTCCATTGCTTCAGAAACATGTGCCAGAGTTTCCAAAACTGGACCAGACGGTGTCTGATTTCTTGCGTCCTAGCCGACTGCCGTAAAAAGAAAAAGTATGTCGTTATCCCCAGGCGTCCTGGCGTGTGGTATGTAGAGCTGCAGCGCTTCCACACCAAATAAGTCAAAATAGCGGGCAAACTATATGACTGACATAGGTGGTCCCAATAGTAAAGTTGTTGAGCACATTGAAATGCATGGGTCGATTAAGTTTTGTGTTGATCTGACTTATGCTGTGGGAGTTATGGCCTTTTAAGCATGACCCTTTGTTATAGCGCCACCATCTGGCTGACATGGGTGAATTGTAGTGCCAGAGTAGTGGGGGGCCGTATGAATCCACCTACCAAATTTGGTTGGTCTAGGACTTATGGTTGCTGAGCCTCAGACACTTTTAGCTGAGAAACCGCGCCCAAACTAATACAAGTCAAAATGGCGGGCAAACTATATGGCTGACATATGTGGTCCCGATAACAAAGTTGTAGAGCACATTCAGATGCATATGTCTGTGCAGTTTTGTGTTGATCTGACTTATGGTGTGGGAATTACGCATGACCCTTTGTTATAGCGCCATCATCTGGCTGACATAGGTGATTTGTGGCGCCTGAGTAGTGGGGGGCCATAGGAATCCACGTACCAAAGTTGGTTGGTCTAGGACTTACGGTTGCTGAGCCTCACACACTTTTAGTGGAGAAAAATAATAATAATCCTAACAAATACAATAGGGTTCCACCAGCTTCGCTGCTTGGACCCCTAATGAACAGGAACAGGAATATGTCTGTGGAACTGGTGTTGAGACATTTATAACTCGGGTTGGGGAAATGATACTTACTGGCACACACTGTACAAGCACAGCAGTGCCTAACACAATTCACTTGGAGAGCACAAGATGTACTACAGACCCTGGTAGACTCCACATATTACGCGACGAAAACATATTTAATCTTGCATCCAAGATATTGTGTTAACTTTTTATGAGCTTTCTTCCAACTCAAAGTTATTCAAAAGTGAGAAAATATCTGCCTTTACCCAACCCATGTATTTGTGTAAGAAATATATGGAAAGTATTTATATATAGAGCTTGTTATACAGTTTGAAGTTTTGTAAAGGGGTGTATTATAATCTTACATTTCCACTCTTGAAGACGAACAGTGGTAAGTAGTAGTTAGAAAGCTGCTAACATTAAAGCCAGTGACATTGAGCTGATGGGAATGTAATACATGAGCTAAATGCCTGGAATAAAGTTGAGCTGAGTGGAAATGGAGCATTACCAAAGCAGATTCCTCTTGAAACCATTTGTTTCAAAGGACCAAACAGTGGCCCTTATCATGCTGACAAAAATCACACTGGTACATTGAAAAGCAGCTAAAAAAACAAAACAAAAAACAAAACAAAACAAAACGAGCTGGAAACATTATAAAGAAAACATCTTTTTATATGGGGAAATTATCTTTATAAATTTCCTTGTGTAAAAAGCTGTTTTTGAGTCTTTAATTATGACTAATTATACATACTAGGCTGCAAAAGCATGGTGAAATCAATGAAGAGCAAACCTAGTTTAAAATGGATAATCTCTGAAAGCCTCATTGTAGAATCACATTATGATGTGATGCCATAAGACTCCAAGTCTTTTAGAAATCACATGTTGTGCCATGATTTCAAAAGGTTTCAAGTTTTTAAAAGGTCTAGTAATGTACTGAAGGCCTAACCTGTAAGAAACTCCTTGCGGACTTTGAAGGTGTCTATTAGCGGTGTGAGGATGCCCTCGATGGTGCCAAACATGCTTCCAAGGCCCAGGTTGACCAGCATGAGGAAGAACATGACAGACCAGAAGGGCGAGGCTGGGAAATGAGTCATGGCCTCAGTGAAGGCTATGAAGGCTAAACCAGTGCCTTGGACGGCCTGAAGAGGGGGAAAAGAAACAGAAGGAGGAATAGGTAGAAGTTAAGGCAAAATGATGAATATTAACTCAATTGGAAAATCCTGAACTTTCTGGTTTGTCATGTTTGTACATGCAAATAAATGATTTATTCAACTGTTATGCCCAAAACTGTAATCCTTTTCAAAGGTGTCTCAATGCTTAAACGTTTGACCTTTGACCTGTCCTGATATCAGATAGAATTGTCCACTCATTACACTCCATTTCCATCTTCAGTCTGACATTGTCTCCACCCTAACAGATTTCCGTGGGGGTGGAGGATTCAGTTTTCCCTCAACAGTCCCTAGAGACCAATGTATCCGCCTGAATCTGTTTCTTTTAAGTCAACACGGATGCATAGCCATGCCGACATACTGGTTTTTCTGGGGTTTTAAGGGTGGAGTACAGTAAAGTAAAAACAGACTATAATGTCGGGTGATATTGAAAAGACATGCTTGACAACAGCTTGACAACGATTCGTCCTGCCCATGGTGCTGATTGGCTAATCGTTAGTCCCCCCTCCCACGGTGCTCATTGAATAATCACTTTCTCAACCAAGAAACCACTGTTTCCCGCCATGATGCCAGACCAGAAGAATCAATCAACTCGGTGGAGTGGGCGGATTCAAAGGACCTAGGCAACCTTTGACCTAAATTTTTTGCACATTACACTGCGAAGAATTTCAGTAGGCGCAAGACAGAATACCTATGCGTGAATGAGAGGGAGGACAGCAGAATGGTGAGGATGCAAGAAGTAGAGGCGACGAAGGCATATGAGTTTAAATACTTGGGGTCAACTGTTCAAAGTAACAGAGAGTGCGGAAGAGGTGAAGGAAGGAAGGTGAAGAAGAGAACGCAGGCAGGGTGGAGTGGGTGGAGAAGCGTGCCAGGAATGATTTGCAACAGAAGGGCACCAGCAAGGGAAGGTTTACAAGATGGTTGTGAGACCAGCTATGTTATATGGTATGCAGACAGTGGCACTGATGAAAAGACAGGAGGCGGAGCTGGAGGTGGCAGAAGATGAAGATGAAGATGCTAAGATTTTCATTGGGAGTGATGAAGAAGGACAGGGTTAGGAGTGAGTATGTTAGAGGGACAGTTTAGGTTCGACGGATTGGAGACAAAGTAAGAGAGGCAAGATTGAGATGGCTTGGACATGTGTGGAGGAGAGATGCTGGGTATATTGGGAGAAGGATGCTGAATATGGAGCTGCCAGGGAAGAGGAAAAGAGGAAGGCCAAAGAGGAGGTTTATGGATGTGGTGAGGGAGGACATGCAGGTCCCATGCATGACAGAGGAAGATGCAGAGGACAGGAAGAGATGGAAATGGATGACCCATTGTGGCGACCCCTAATGGGAGCAGCCAAAAGTAGTAGTAGATACTGCGAAGAATTTCTGTTCACTTTAAACTGGTGTCAGGTCTGCCCTATACTGACAATTACCAAAACCTGACTATATTTCCGTTTCATCAGGGCTAGTTTTTCATCTGTTATTCAAACTGTGTTGGGGTAAAAGGTTAAAGATGAACTGTAGAGTTTTTGGCCACTAGGAGCGCCACAGAACATAGTGGGGTCCCTGTAGTACCATATCATGAACTCTAACATCGTGTGACTTTCAAGACAACAGATGCGCAGATAGATGTACGAGCATGAAGGTATAAGGAGGGAGGGGGAAGGCCTGTGCACCGCTCCAGGTTGTAATTCCTCTAAACTCTTGAACAATGTCGGTAGACAACAGAGACACAACTCAGTTTCTGAGAGCAAATAAAATGAAAACCTGACCATGATGTTGAGCAGAGGAAAGTCACAGATAAAAGAAGACAAGTGGATCAATATCAGAGAAGCGTTTTATGGTTGGAGAAAAGTAAAGTTGGAGGAATGATTTCATACAAATGCAGAGGGTGCATTCTTCTTATTGGACAGGTAAATTAGCTTGCTAACACTAGCATAATCTGATTTAATCATCCGATTTTATCTGAAATAATATCTAACTGTAAATGGGAGCATGTCTAACTCAATTGCAATGACAGCACACAGCCCACATAACGATAGCAGGTAATGGTGGCTATCTTTGAATTATCTAGTGTTACCGTTTACATTTGGATTTTAAATAATCAAAACATGCAACTCCAATTACAGAAAATAATGGCAGCTAAGACTGCGATCACATCAGGTATGTTTTTTGGCTTTTTGTCAGGCCTTCTTAGCTTGACTGTTTACAACAAAGTAAACCCAGACTGACTGCTGGGTCTGTTAACTGCTTAGTTCACCAACTTTCAGTCTGCAAAAGTGCTCTGGCTCCTCTGTGTAATAACGATGTTTGACAACAATAAAGTAATGATAGGTCTGATGGGTAGAGTAGTGTAAGATCATTTTCTTATTGTTAATGCTGGCACCTAAATGACTGACAGACGACTCTGTGGCTCTCTGGCTTTGGCAAATGACTCTTACTGCCAAAATGTGTCTAGTGTAGTTGGGATTAGGACTGTCAGGGGAAAAGAAGCAGTACAGTGCACTTCTAGTTAAATGCGTTCAGTGTGACCAGAGCCTAATACTAGCTATACATGATACATAATACATACATAATAATACATACACAATACATGAGCTCTGATCACTGAACCATGAGGTGGAAACAGTGAAAGCTACACATGTATCACCAGCAAAGAGGTTTGCATGACTAAAAGATGCAAAATGTGTCAAAATTACTTTTTTACAGAGGACAACACTGAAATATTTGCAACATATTCTGCAGATGGGGGAAATAGTGTAGCAGGTATTGTTACCTGAAACACCAGCAATTAGGCTATCAATCAAATGAAGGGGCGAGGGCTTCATTTCCAAACCACTACACTGAAATCCGGATGTAAACATTGATGCCTTGTAATGTTAACATTGCAGTCTTCTAAATAACAATGCTTAAAATTTTCCAAACACCTTTGAGGGTAACACATTTTGTCAACATAGTCAATGGGATCTAACAACAAACTCTTCATCTACACAAGTGAAATCAAAAATGTAAACAAACCCGTGTTTGTTCGTATGGAAAACTCCATTGTTCAGCTTTAAGCCAGGAGACTAGAAATGCAGTGAAATGATTCAGTGTAAAAAATAAGTGTTGGAGGAAACCAAATGGAGGGCTTCCTGAAAGCTAACTTTCTACAGAATGCAAACAGCTTATTAGTCAAGATAAGTAAAATGTATTTATAGAACACATTTAAAAACAACCCAAGTTGACCAAAATGCTGTACAGACCAGAGCAGGTAGCTAAAATACAAATACAAGAAATATCGACATAGACAGCAAGGCACATAGCTCGTAGGCACGAATAAACAACGCATGGACATTAGACACAAGCCAGAAATCAGCCACATAAGGAGGATTCAAATGCTAGTGAATAAAGTACGTTTTGAGCCGGGACTTAAAAGAGTGGCTGGACGGGGCAGATCTTATAGGGAGGGGGATGCCGTTCCACAGTCTATGGACTGCAGCTACAAAGGTGCGGTCACCCCTGAGTTTAAGTGTAGATTGTGGGACAGCCAGGAGTCCCAAGTCAGCTGACCTGGAGGTGGAATAGAGAGTTAAATGGTCTGTGATATAGGAGGGGACCAGTCCATTTAGGGCTTTAAACAGGAGAGCCTTAAAATCAATTCTGAACCGAACAGGCAGCCAGTAGAGAGGGAACTGTAGGTATTATTAGCATATTCACTCTTAACAACTGTTACATATTCGCTTACTATATAATTTGGACATATTCAGGCATGTAAATGATTGGTCTGTAATATGTATTTCTTTCACATTAGGATATATAATCTTTTGGCTCACGTTGCTAAATAGTTATTGATTGCATCAATCAATATCATGGCATGAATCATTTCCTATCAGTTTGTACCTTGTTAAGCTCCTCCTCGATGCTGCAGGAGTCTAGTCCCAGTTGTGGGTAATCACTTTCCGTCACCCCTTTGATGATCTCAGTCATCCGCTGGTAGTCTTCAGCACTGACATGGCTGAAGTTGATGTGGTGTGGGATCAGGTCATGGCTGATCTCGTGTCCCAGCAATGCCACAATCTTCTTGGTGTTTCTGTGAAACAATATACAATGTAAAATATACTTCTCAATATATGGCCATGACTCTGGCTCAGTTCTGAGGTCTGTCATACTGCATAACAAAAAAAATACCCTCTCAGTTTTGAGAATATTTTTTAGACAAAAATTAATTTGATCATCTAAACTTGGAGTAGAGTCACATGTCTTCATAGAGTTTGACATACCAAATGGAAATCCCACTTGTAGTGTGGATAACAAATATATTCTATTCTAATACTTACAAGCAACTAATTCTGGTCAAGCTTATTGCTGCCTAAAAATGCCTAACAAACTTCGCTGTGAGTTGTTTTGAATGTTTGCATGAGGTGGGAGGAAACAGGTAGGTAGGTTGGGTGGATACTCACAGTGCAACACACTTGGCATTCATGATGTTTGCCTTGAAGCCCAGCACAGCAAACACAACCAGGGTGGCCAAAACAGAGGTGAAAAAGTTTATAAAAGACACCAGGACGGCGTCAAAATGGCAGTTGTTATCCCGCTTGTTGTAGCTAGAGAAGGCAATTACACCGCCGAAGCCGAGGCCAAGAGCAAAGAAGACCTGTGTGGCCGCCTCCCGCCACACCTTGGCCTCCAGCATGATCTCCAGCTGTGGACAGGTGATAGAGGAGTCAGTCTGCATCATCTGTACTTGCCAAGTGTCTTAAGTTATTTTTCCCTTGTGACACAGGCGCAGACCTTTCAAAAACTTGCTAAATAACGCAGAACACACAAGGGGCTATTTTCAGGGGTATAGTGCATCCCTGAATTTTTTATGGACACCATAGCACAAATGTTCACTGTGCAAGTCATTAGAGTCTCCATATATTCACACAGTAATTGCGCTTGCTTGACTTTAGCTGGCTTTGAAAATAAGGTGAAACCCAGAAGATTTAATTATTTGTAAAATAATCGATTGAGGAGGATTGGATATGGAAGGATCAGCTTTAACACAGAGCCATCAGGATTCCATGTTACCAATTAAAAAAACAAAACAAAAAACAAAAACAAAAAACAATGACTGTGTACATTTGCAGCAGAGGTATTGGCATGCAGTGGTGCAAAGATTAAATGGCACTTGCAAAATGCAGTGTGCCGACCATTTAAAATGGTGTGTTTATTTCCCTCAGACAACACATACTTCCACTTTGCCCTTGTCAGCACATTCATCAGGAATCCCAACATGTTTACTGTGAAATTAATTCGCATATAAACAGTAGTGGATCTAGAGATTTTTTCCTGGGGTGGCAAAGGGGTGGCAAGACTGTGTCCCAGAGGTGGCAGCTGCCACCCCTTGCCACTCTAGATCCGCGCCTGTGAGGGGGAGGGGGATTCTAAATCGGCGACTTCTGTTTGAGATGAGTTTGGTGCGGGTCTCATTGACCTTCGCCATGCATGTACATAAAATATACTTTAAAAACATATTATCTGATTTATAAATGGGGTGGCAACAGGGGTGGCAAGACTGTCCCAGAGGTGGCAGCTGCCACCCCTTGCCACCCTGTAGATCCGCCCCTGCATATAAACCCCGATGACCACCTTTAATCTTTCAAGAAAATTCTCGGTTCCCGTCTTTTAGACTTTCTTTGCACAACCTTGCTGAGATCAAATGAGGACACTCGGATGTAACTGCACGTAAGCATTTCACACACCGTGGGTTTTTTGCTAAGCGGAGCGGAGTGCTAACCCAGTTTGAACACAAAGCAGACTTGTGGCACACATGGCGCCACTTTGATGTCCCAAGGCAGCCCTGGTGGAGCTGGTGGGAGAACTTGGCTTTTGAAGTCCTAAGATGTCAGCAGACTAACACGCAGCACAAACATAAGTCAGACTCTGCTCTGAATGAGCGTCTGAGGTTTGTTAGTTACATAAGGCTGCAGCGACTGCTGTTTCCATGGTGAGTGGAGCCAAGGCCGAAATGAGTCCATGGCTAATGGTGCCATTGGCTGACTGCTGTTGAGGGACTAGCCTTTTAAAGCACAGTTCCATCCATCTTTTGAGTTCAGAAACTTTCATTGAATGCGCTGGCTGAGTGGCTTTAACTACAACATGGACATGTTGCACTGTAGGACAGAAGGGTTCATACGATAGGTTTACAGAGCACAGCAACACTGAGAAGATAACATAATTCTGCTGTTTCTAGATTCTACATTTCTGACATACAGTTCAGTAATAACAGCCTTTTTGTTGCAAGTTTTCATGTTTAAAAAAGTGTTAAAAACAGTGTCCCTCTATATTTGTCTTTATTAAAGCCTATGGCGACATGAAAATAAATGTCACCATAGAGCTGTTTTGTTTTTGGATTTTTCCCTCTTTTTCTCCCCAGTTGTATTCGGCCAATTACCCCACTCTTCTTAGCCATCCCGATTGCTGCTCCACCCTCTCTGCTGATCCGAGGTGGGCTGCAGACTACCACATGCCTCCTCCTATACATGTGGCGTCGCCAGCTGCATCTTTTCAACTGACAGTGAGGAGTTTCGCCAGGGGGACATAGCGCATGGGAGGATCACGCTATTCCCCCCAGTTCCTCCTCCCCCCTGAACAAGCAGCTCAACTGACCAGAGAAAGCACTAGTGCAGCAACCAGGACACATATCCCCGTGTTGGTAGGCAATGGAATAGACCGCCACGCTACCTGGACGCCCCATACAGCTGTTTGGTTTTTTTTAATGCCTGGCTTGACATATATGGCAATTCCTCGTCATAATCTCAACATCTTATTACATATTTGGAATCATTGATATTTTTGGCACTAAGTGTGGCTCAGTGCTTTTCCCTATACTTGCCATCTTCAGGAAAGTGCACTTCATAGGATGTGTCCCTGGGTTAGTGCTATTCCTTGACTCAAAGTCTTTATTTTTGAATACAATGCTATCAAATAGCGCTCTCCACCACTGCCCTTCATGTATATCTATTTAGAATTTAGAATAAAAAAAAATCCTTAGGAAGAAGAAGGCTAGAACTGTAACAAGCAATACTCTTCAGATAGAGCAGAGAAATACAGACAGTACCTTGGGTGTGAACATGTGTCTTATCCCATCCACGGAGCCCTTGAGGAGGAGTGACCGAACCAGGAAGCAAATGAGCACAAGATATGGGAACAGCGAGCTGAAGTACATCACCTGCGGGCAAACAGAACAGCTGCTTACACTCCCACCCAAACACACCAGTTTTTACCCCATAGGTATTTCCTGGTAAGATAAGGTAGCCTTTGGAATATAATCAATTTTTCTGATACTCAAAACACCCCAGTAAAACTAATAAAAACTGGATTCCTTCCAGCATGATAGCCATTTCCCTTGGAAAGCCTAGAGTCCATCCTGCTTATTTAATGGTAGGGGATGACAGTCATACACACATGCACACAGCAAGACTCGTGAGCTTGAAATCCACAAGAATTTTTTTTTATAGAAAACAAACATATAATGGAATTCATTGATTGACAGTAACTTGGCTGTTATCAATTCAAATGGAAACCATAAAACTGCATGCATTTTTAGTACTTGTGACCAGGTCCAGGCCAGGGGAGGGTGATTGGTGTTGTGAACAGGAGTTATAACACTAGAACAACTTTTATTTACTTAAGCACATGTACAGAGCAGTATCTTGGGGGGAATATTCTCCTCTGCTGCCTGATATCTAGCTTCTTCTTACTGCCTGAAGGCAACATGGAAGCTGCCAAACTCAACCCCACCAAGTCTGTGGCAATGCAAGCTTGAATTGTGGCTACGGAAGCATTAAAGCTGCCTGTTTCAAGGAAATTAACCCTTTTTATGTTCAAGTTCATTTTACTGTATGTTGTTCCACATAAACTAAACATGACTCTTATAAAGTAAAAAGATATAAACACAAAAATTACTAATTGTGCCCACAAGTTATCATGCTGCTGCTGTTATGAATTAAACCATCCAGATGACTGATTCCTCAGTATGACACCTAAGACCAAACAGTTTGAAACAGTTGAACCTAACTTGTTTTTTTTTGTCTATGCTGTTCATGTAAATGGTTGCAAGAGCAGTCAAACCATATTGTGTTTGTTCCAACACATTTTAATTAGAGATGTGGTAGATGACCTACTGTTATGGCCTATTTACCTGCAGTTCACCTAAGTTTCTACTTGATATGATAAGACATCTGTGTTCGCTCCAAGTAAAATCATTGAAATTAATACTGTGTAGAAAACAATGCCCCTGTCAGGAGGATGTTTGTATGATGAGGATAACAGAAATGAGGAGTTGCTATTTACAAATATGAGGATATTTATCATCTGTTACTCAGGTATAGTATGTGTATATATATTAAGTGCAGTGTTATCCTCAGGTAACTCCTTATGTACATTCTTTTGGTTATGTGACAGAAACTTTACAATTTGTAGAAAAGTGAGGAAAATTTAAAAAAAACTTTATTGTGGAAGCCTATTAGGTTATTTTTTCTTCTAAAGGCCTTTTCTAGAAGGCATTATCTTCCAGAGCAAGATATTGCATTTTTTACATAATGTACCTCATTATACACACACACACACACACACACACACACACTGTATATATGTATGTAATAGTATATATGTGGGGTTTTGTTAATTTCTAGGTCTTAATTTAATAATTTTGTGTAAGAAAACATTCTGTTGAGCAATGATTATGGGAAACAAAATCATTGCTTAACATCATTCCATTGCACCATAGGTCAATTTATCCCTATCAGTGATTGTTGCAGTATAGACAAAAGAAAAAAGAAAAGGACACCCTTCACCATAAAAAACAGTGAACTCAGATCAGTAGGTGCTAGCCTAAGGATGACTACTACTATGCCCACACAAGTTCCTTTGTCCTATTACCATGCTAATCTAGCAGTGGGCCTCTTTTCTTTATGCTGTCTATTATACACTATTATCTGGGGAAGCCCCTTTGGGTAGGGGATGGGGCAATGAAAAATAAAAGCTCAGAGTGGGAGGACTAACGCCTGAGTCAACCTCCAAATGATAGTCAAATGGATATATGGTCTTAGCAATGGGCCGTGAGTGCGGCCGAGGGTACATGGCTTGATGATCGAGCCATAGGTGGAGTTGGTGAATTGATCTACACTACCGTTCAAAAGTTTGGGATCACCCAAACAATTTTGTGTTTTCCATGAAAAGTCACACTTATTCACCACCATATGTTGTGAAATGAATAGAAAATAGAGTCAAGACATTGACAAGGTTAGAAATAATGATTTTTATTTGAAATAAGATTTTTTTTACATCAAACTTTGCTTTCGTTAAAGAATCCTCCATTTGCAGCAATTACAGCATTGCAGACCTTTGGCATTCTAGCTGTTAATTTGTTGAGGTAATCTGGAGAAATTGCACCCCACGCTTCCAGAAGCAGCTCCCACAAGTTGGATTGGTTGGATGGGCACTTCTTTGAGCAGATTGAGTTTCTGGAGCATCACATTTGTGGGGTCAATTAAACGCTCAAAATGGCCAGAAAAAGAGAACTTTCATCTGAAACTCGACAGTCTATTCTTGTTCTTAGAAATGAAGGCTATTCCATGCGAGAAATTGCTAAGAAATTGAAGATTTCCTACACCGGTGTGTACTACTCCCTTCTGAGGACAGCACAAACAGGCTCTAACAGGTACTATTTAATGAAGATGCCAGTTGGGGACCTGTGAGGCGTCTGTTTCTCAAACTAGAGACTCTAATGTACTTATCTTCTTGCTCAGTTGTGCAACGCGGCCTCCCACTTCTTTTTCTACTCTGGTTAGAGCCTGTTTGTGCTGTCCTCTGAAGGGAGTAGTACACACCGGTGTAGGAAATCTTCAATTTCTTAGCAATTTCTCGCATGGAATAGCCTTCATTTCTAAGAACAAGAATAGACTGTCGAGTTTCAGATGAAAGTTCTCTTTTTCTGGCCATTTTGAGCGTTTAATTGACCCCACAAATGTGATGCTCCAGAAACTCAATCTGCTCAAAGAAGTGCCCATCCAACCAATCCAACTTGTGGGAGCTGCTTCTGGAAGCGTGGGGTGCAATTTCTCCAGATTACCTCAACAAATTAACAGCTAGAATGCCAAAGGTCTGCAATGCTGTAATTGCTGCAAATGGAGGATTCTTTGACGAAAGCAAAGTTTGATGTAAAAAAAATCTTATTTCAAATACAAATCATTATTTCTAACCTTGTCAGTGTCTTGACTCTATTTTCTATTCATTTCACAACATATGGTGGTGAATAAGTGTGACTTTTCATGGAAAACACAAAATTGTTTGGGTGATCCCAAACTTTTGAACGGTAGTGTACATGGTGATCCATGTGTAGCTTTGAGGGAGACGCCCTCACTATCTTGTCTTAAAAAGGTCATTCTCAGCAAGACAGAGTTCAGGTATTATTCAGATGACGTTTGAAAGTTCAATATTTGTGAACATGAACTTGTCTCTCAAAGATAGTAATAATAAAACAAGAGGAGTGCACTCATTAGGTGCAGATCTCCTCCAGGAATATGTATCTCCCCTTTTCCAGTGTCCAAACTTGGTGACAAACCACTGGCATAACTATTGATGGTACAATGGTGCGCTGCAGTGGGGCTCAGAAGTTGTCAGGGGCCCATGAAGGAAAATATTTTTTGCCGCTTAATGGTCTTTTCAGGCAGGGAGCAATCGAAGTGCCTAAGTATTTCAGTTTCAATGAGAGGTGAGCAGGCAGGTTGGGAGGCGCAGGCAATCTGTCAGGCTGAGTGACAAGCAGGCACAATCCCGTGAAACTGTCGTGGTCGTGCTCATCTCATGCACATGCCTGCCTGCTGCTAGATGTTGAATTGTTTTGAACATTTTTCTACACAACGTACAGTGTCACCCAACAAAATGGACGAGGGACTGATCTTTGCCATGTGTGAGTTCCCTGAGATATATAATTGTTTTCTTAACAGTTACTGGAACATATCGAGATGTTTGATAGTTGGAGAAATCAGGTGGTGTTTTGAGTGCAGGGCAGGCTGTTAGATTAGATTGGCAGCCATCTATTAGCTGCTCACCATTCATGGGCCATGAGTTTCTAGACTTTTTCTGCAAAAAGGTTGACAAGATCAGAAACAAAATTAGTTCTTCAACTACAGCTACTCCTGCAGATCCTGTCTAACCAAATTCATATCTTACAGGTCACTGATAGTTTCTGTTCTTAAAGCTTTTGAGACTATCTTTCTTGATACTTTGACAAACCTCATGTCAGATCCTAAATGAACTACTTGGCAACTTGACACTTTACCAGCAAAACTTTTTAAAGCCCTCTTGCCTTTCCTGGGACCTGCAATGCTACAACATTTTAATTTATCACTTACTACTAGCACTGTTCCCAGCAGTTTTAAGAAAGCTGTGGTCAAACCTCTACTTAAGAAACCACAGCTCAAGTCTGTGGTGGTGTAGCGGTCTAAGCATCGGCTTTGTGTCAGTGCAGTTGCCCACTGGGGACTGGGGTTCGCGCCCCGGTCTCGTCAGATCCGACTATGGCCGGACTCGATGAAGCAGCAATCATTGGCAACGCTGTCTTCGGGAGGGGGCGGAGTCGGCTTGTGTTCGTCACGTGAATGCGTCTCTGTGTGTATCGGAAAAAACAGTGGTTTGGCCTGGAGTCGCCTTGTCACGAAAGTGGGGAGGCGGTCTTCTTCGAGACTTCCGGCTGGAGAGATGCAGTTGGCGAATGCATGCAGTACGAGGGTGGGTGTTTGAATTAAAATAGGGATCGATTGGCCACTAAATTGGGAGAAAAAAGGGAAAAATCAGAAATAAATTTCTAAAAAAAAAAAAAAAGAAACCACAGCTCAGTCCAGGTTCTCTTAATAACTATCGACCAGTCTCTAATCTCCCATTCTTTTCTTAAGTACTAGAGAGAGCTGTGTATCAACAACTTTATAACCATATAGAAAAAAAACCTACCTATATGAACCTTTTCAATCGGATTTCAGGGCCTGTCACTCCACTGAAACTGCTCTGACGAGAGTGGTGAACAATCTTGTACTTGCTATGGACTCTGACTCTGATGACCTCTGTGCTTCTACTGCTGGACCTCAGTGCTGTCAAAGGCAGCACTGATCAACGTATACTATTAGACAGAATAAATTGTAATTTTGGAGTCTCTGGCTTAGCTCTCACTTGGCTTAATTCATACTTATCTGAAAGAACACAGTGTGTCTGCTATAATATTACATCAAAATGTTCCCATGTTTAATATGGCATACCTCAAGGCTCGGTTCTTGGCCCTCTACTTTTCTCTCTTTATATTTCACCTCTTGGCCAAATTATACGCAGTCATGGAATAAATTTCCATTGCTGTGTGGATGATACTCAGCTGTATGTACCTACTATATGCGTTGAAGATCGTACTCAAATGACTAATTTAGAGGTTCGTTTGGCTGCTGTAAAAATTGGATGTCACTAAATTTCCTGCTTTTAAATTCAGATAAAACCGAGATGCTGGTCATTGGCCTTGCTAGACAGACACCAATTTGGTCAACTAACAATAACAATTGACAACTCTGTGATTTCACAAAGTGTGGAAGCCAGAAATCTTGGTGTTACATTTATCCCAGCCTTTCCTCTGATAAGCACATTAAGGAAATCCCCAGGACGGCCTTTTTTCACTTACAAAACATAGCTAAGAATTGGTGTTTCTTGTCCATGGCATTTGTTTCATCCAGACTTGATTACCGTAATGTTATGTTTTCAGGTCTGCCACATACTAGTACTAAAAGTCTTCAGATAGTTCAAAATGTGACAGCCAGAATCCTAAATAAAACAAGAAAATTTTACAATATTACACCAATTCTTGCCTCCCTTCATTGACTCCCTATCCATGTTAGATCAGACTTCGAGGTGCTTCTGCTGACTTATAAAATCCTAAATGGGCTTGCCCCATCATACCTGTCTGATCTCCTTAAATCGTATATTCCATCTCGAGGTCTCCAATCTCAAAGTACAGGGCTTCTGAGTGGACCCAAAAGTTAAAAAGAAGTCAGCAGGTGGCAGGGCCTTTTCCTATCAGGCCCCATTCTTATGGAATAACCTCCCCATTACCGTCAGACAATCAGAATCTGCTGAGTCCTTTAAATCCAGACTTAAAATTTGTCTTTTTGCCTTAACCTACAATGAGTTGCCTTTAAATTAGGTACTTCATGACCTGTACTGCATGGTGGATCAGTTTCAGTCTCAATGAATTTACTAAGCACTGTTCTGCCAACGAGATTATAGAGTATTGATTATTGCAGTTATTCTCTTCTCTCTCGCATCTTTCTCTTTCTCTGAATGATGTCTTTATCCTTCTCGCTCTCCTGTGTGAATAATGTATTTTCTTGTTTCTTCTCCCATATATGTGAATGGTGTGATGTGAGTCTCCCCTGTATGCATGTGTAGTCTGTCCTCCTGCCAGGTCTCCGTGGTGATGGCGGTCGCCACCTGGGTTCTGCTTGGCATCCTCCTTATCACATTCTTTTAATATCTTATAAATCCATTATAATTTTGTTATCCCGTATCAATGTTGTATCCTTCTCTCTTTGATGTGTGACTATGTCTTTTCTTGTATCTTCTCCCATAAATGTGAATGGTGTGATGTGAGTTTCCCCTGTGTGTAGTGTGTAGTCTGTCTTCCCGCCAGAGCTACATGGTGATGGTGGTCATGTGGCTCAGGTCCTTGGCTGTTCCGGTGGCATCTGGTAAGCTGCTTGGCGTCCTCCTCATCACATTCTTCATATGTCTTATAATTCCATTATAATTCTGTTATCCTCTTTCAACGTTGTATTCTGTAAATTGTGTTCTATTCTGTACACACAACATCCATTGCATGTCTGTCCATCTTGGGGGAGGGATCCCTCCTCTTTTGAGCTCCCTGAGGTTTCTTCCTATTTTTTCTCCGTTAAAGGTTTTTTTTTTAGGGAGTTGTTCCTTATCTGATGCGAGGGTCTAAGCACAGGATGTTGTTTTACTGTAAAGCCCCCTGAGGCAAATTTGTACATAATCCCCTCCAGGCTACTGCCTCGTGGAGATAAGAAACAAGACACTACCCCACGATTTCATCAAAAAGATACATAAATTGTCTTCGCGAATCACAATGATTGTTCAAGATTTCAGATTTCTAACACTAGAACAACCAAGGCGATCATTTTGACCTTTTTGGATTTTCAAATTTTAATAACTATGTAAAAGAAAAAGAAAAAGAACAGACCTGCCGCTCCCCGAATGCTCTTAAAATTGTCTACATTTGCATTAAAATGAGTTTTAGATCAATTGCGCAAAAAAGTTGCGATAAGATCTACCTAAAATGACCATGAGTGGTCAAAATGACCGTGCGTAATTTGCGACATTCATTGCCCTGTCCTAGAAACACGCTAGCGTTCTCCAGTGCAGAGTAATAGTCTAAACTTGATTTCTGATTATTGCGAACATGCCTGGGTACAGAGATAGTCAGAGATAGTCAAGTGGTTACAGTTGTACTATGTGAGAACACAGTATAACATAACAATATCACAGGCAAGGGTCTTGGTTCTCAAATCCACTAGCTTTTAGAGAGACTGTTAAAATTTGTAAATTTAGACTGGGCTTGAAAAGAGTTTACGAACAAGAGGTTGTAATGATTGGGTTAGTGTGGACCTATAAAACTCTCAGGGGATGTACTGACTGATCCTCGCAGCAAATTTTTAAGGTTGCTCGACTATCAGTCAGCAAGGTCTTCATCAGTTTCCTGCAACTGGCCATGAGAGCAAAATGTCACAACATAATGTCAGATGTCGTAACTGGAGCATATTTATTGTACGGTTTCTCATTTTGCCTGTGAACATCCTTGTCAACCTGCGTCACATTGTCTAAATAACTTCCCAGCTGTGTGCTCTTGAATAATGCCAAAATCACAACCCTGGTCAACAGGAAGCCAAACAGGCTGCTATTCTAACTGATAAGCAGTTATTTAGTCCTTTTCAGCCACTGTCTACTATGTTATCAAAAAAGCATGTATTTGATAAAGGTTTACATGTCACGGCAAATTTGTGGTTCTTGCAAAGGTCACACAAGGCATCACACTGTGATTTCCATGAACTGGTACAAAAGTTAGGGGTAGGTTTTAGCCAAGATTACTGGAAGGTATTTAGGGTTATCCAAGTATAACAATTAATGTTCACTTTAAATCAACAATTTATAAACTTAGCTAAGGTTTATCCAGGGGAAAATCCCTTATGCAACAGATGCAAGACAATAACAGGATCCCTAATTCATACTTTTTGGACTTGTCCAAGTCTTCATAATTATTGGACATATATATTTGAAACATTTTTGGAGTTTTTTTGTAGTCAAATTTACCCCTTTCTCTTTGATTGCAATTTTAGGAGTAGTACCAGAGGTAGCACTCCTTCCCCGACATTACTCGAATGGAATTGCTTTTGCTTCCTTAATTGCTAGACACCTTATACTTATGACGTGGAAGCAGGAGGCCTCTCCCACACATGTCCAGTAGGTTGAACTTACGAGTTTTTTACACATGGAGAAAATAAAGTTTAGGTTGTTTGGCTCTACATGCAAATTTATCAAGATATGGCAATCATTTCTGACATATATGAAAATGCTAAAACTGTGTACTCTTCCATAACTGATTGCTATTCAATCAAATTGCAATGTAAATTAGCTACAGAAAACCGTGACTAATATATACATCTTTTTTTGTGTGTGCATATATGTTTACATTTTGATCTATTTTGCCATTTGTCTATGTATGTTTACATGTTTTTTTTTATTCTTTATTTTTATTTTAGTTCTGTTCTGTAAAATCTGTCTGTCTGTTTTTCTGGGGGGAGGGGTATAAAAATGGGCAACATGCAAAAAAAAAAAATCAACAATTTATGATTCCCAATTCGTGTTTAGGCGAATTGTCGACATTTTTGACTCCTCATTTACTCAAGATCCATATTTTGAACTCTACTTGTTTGAAAATAAGGAATGATGAGTTTTCACCTGCCTTACCATTAGTATTTAGCATCATTCAGATTTACTATTTATGTCAGAGGATATCTTCATTATTTCACCAATGGGTCCTTATCTCTCCACAGCCAAAACACTTCCTTTGTTGCTTTTGCTATTGACAACCACGCCAGGCCAAAAGCGCATGTATAACCATGGTAACCAAAACCGTCTGCTCCTTTTCACTCCCACTCACCCACACACACAAATGGGAGAGCGATGCAGATCGCAGTAGGGATATTTCTTCAAACGGGCTTTGTGAATGCGGGCAGCGAGGGCCTTAATATTCTTTTGTATGACAAAGCTGTGATTAAGTTTCAAAGGCACTTAAAGCTGGCCCCTTCAATGGCAAAAATGTCATGGCTACGTTAGCAAACTCAAACAGCCACCGAGACAGAGAGGGGTAGCTGGAGAATGCCCATATCTTACTGGTACTGTACTGTGACCCACCAGCTTGGTCAAACCTGGGTTACTTCTTAGGTTTGAAACAAAGGTTTCAAGGCATGGCTACTTCAGCTTTGCAAGACACAGTCATATATATATACATATATAATATATATATATATATATATAATACACACACACACACACACACACACATATATATATATATATATTCAACACCGACGATACCCATGACATGACTGAGCTCTGAATATAAAATATTCGCTAATTAAACAGAAGAGCCTTGTGAAAAGAGAGTATTTTTAAATCAGTGTGTAATAGCCTTGGCAGCGTGGCAGTCATGGTAATGACAGTGATTGAGATAATGATTATAGTTATCTGTGAAATTTCAAACAAGGTGACACAATGTGGCAGATTGGGGGGAGAGATTGCCTGCCTGCCTGTCTGTAGCCCTGCAAATCACCATGGCAGAAAACCAAGATTAAAGCGCCTCTGCTGGAAAAGGAGTCCATCTTGTTTTGTCTGTCTGTTGTGGTGTGGGCAAAGAAGGATTTAGAGAACCAAGCAAATAAAAGACTGTTGCTACAGAAGGGTAAGACTCCAGCTGTAGACAATGTGTGGTTCATAGAGGAAAACCTAATTTTGCTCCCTAGCAGACAACAATGTTTCCCATACCATCACAAGAAAACTAAAAGGAATAAATGACCAATAGTTGGGTTGTACCTGCTCAGTTGTTTCTGGTAAGCTTGCAAATCCAGAGCTCATGAAAAATGTTACCTAAAAACAATCATGTTACCAGAACCAAAACATTAACCATAACCTTGACCTCACTGCAGACATTCTGCCTATGTGACTCTAGCTTTATTTTCAACTAAAAAGTCAACTGTAAATGCAAACTCAAACTCACCCCAGAACAGTATATGTACTGGAAATATTACAAAGAAGCTATAGTATGTTCCTTTTGTTTTGATGCAGGCCCAACCTGATACATGAGTTTGGATAATACCAAAACCAATCATGACTTCAGCATCAAAGCGTGTTCTGAAAAGATTAAAAGCTGCCAGCATTTGACCAATTAGCGTCACCTTGACTCTGACCTTAGAAATACACCAGCTAATACTTGTCATATGATATGAGAAAACTTGGAAGGATAAAGATGACCTGGAAAAAGAGAGAGTAGCTGGGTGAGTTTGCAAGCAAATGTTAAACTTTAGCTAGTGGGCTAATCCTTCCGGAAAAGATCACACAACCTCTGAGGATCATATCTAAGTGGGTATCATTAGAGAAATTTGTCAAGTCACCTTAACAGCAGTTGCTAAGCAGTCCATGACCAAGCCTTCATACAGTGTGTGCACCTTACAAGCCTCCACCTTGAGGTGAGTTAATTTCATAAGAGAATTTTCCAAAATGGCTTTGTTACAGCCACCACTTTCGATTTTCCAGAGAATATACTGTAGGTCATAGCGGCACGCATATCTAGGCCAAGCCGCCAGTTGCAGAAGGCGATGCTATTTTCTCCCCCACCCTCTCTCTCCATCTCATTCAATCGCTCTATGGCTTTGCATATATATCTTCTCCTTTTCAACTTTATTTTCACCTGTTTTCTCAGTTTATTTGGAGTAGTGGCAGCCTGAGATTGTTGACTGTGCTCTTGAGCAAGGTATTATGGAAAATAAAGTTTGCCTAGTTTTGGAATGGATTTTGCTATCACTGAGGAGTATAGTTTTTGAGCCTTCACAGCACTTAAATAACATCTCTGTTTCACCAGCTTTTTTATGTGACCTAATACAAAAGCAGTCTGTTTTATTACCATTGAATGTGGAGCACTGGAAACCAAATGACTTTTGGTGAAAAAAAAAAGGCATAGGTGTTTTATAGACATACAATACCAATTTCTAAAAAAAACAAAACAAAAAAACAAAAAACAAAAACAGCAAGTTACTCCCTTCTGACACTTGTCAGCCAATAAACAGAGGTTGATGGTTGCATTAGGCACCTTCTCTTTGTAAATGCATGTAAATATATTACCAACAAGTTCTGTTGAGTAGGAAAAGACTGTGATGACACGCAAATTCCCCACAGATAAAGGTTAAAGATTCTAGTTAACACTTTATATTAAGGTCCTTGTCACAATTTGTTAGATTGCAAGAAATTTATAATTACTTATAAGAAACGTGTTAACAATTTATAGACTGCTTAAGAATGTTAATAGCCTTATGGCTTTCTTATAACTTTGTAATAGCATTACAAACACATTTATTGAGTCTTATTAACTTACCTATTCTATTATTGTTAAACTTTTACTAAGCTTTTTTGTTGCTTTATTAAGGTTAAAAAACTTTCATTCATTTATTAGCAGTTAACTATACACTTATTAACAGTTAACCCATTAAGTACGGATGCAATATTTAAGTGAAGAAGACGGTTATTATGACCGTTTTGGATTTTCAAAATTTAATAACTTTGTAGAGACCTGCCACCCCCTGAATTCTCCTAAATTTTCATATACTTGCATTTAAAATGAGTTTTAGATCAATTGCACACAAAAAAGTTATAAGCTCTACCTAAAACGACCATGACCGCTCGTAATTTGCGCCTCATGTCAGTATTTATGACGTGTGTTGGTCGTATCATTTCCTTCGCGAAGTTCATTGCTCTGTCCTAAGGGGAAAAAAAAACTAGCGTCCTCCAGGGCAGATAAATAGTCTAAATTTGATTTTTTATTACTACCAACATGTCTGGGTACAGACGACGTTACAGACGCACCATGACTACCACCAACGTGTTGCAGTATTTACAGGCATTGGCCAGCAGTCATTTTAAATTGTTTGAAAAATAGTATTAAAAGTTGTTAAAATGTTAATTTTGGTTTCAGTTGGTTTCTTAACAGACATGCTAACATATGTAATGCATTAGTATCTCAATTGGGTATTTATCTTGACAGAATATTGTGGTGTTCCCAACACAGAATATTAACCAGTGTGGTTTTATTAGTTTTGAATATACACAGATCAATGTGATTGGTACTGAATAAGGTGGAGGTCATCTATTGGTTGTTCCTGAAGAGTATATAAGGCAGAATCGCCACCAGGGCGTTCTCTTGGTACTCCGCTCTACTCGGGATAGCTAGGTTGTTACAGTGTAATAATAAATATACCACGTTACTGTCATAAGTCTGCCGTGTGCACTTTCCAGTTATCTACTTAAACAGCTTAGAACATTATTAGTGTTTCATACACGACAGTTTGGCGGCGAGGATGAGATGTTTAAGTTGGAAGTGACAGAGTTAGCATGTCAAGCAGCTCCAGCGAGGCAGAAGTCAACGACGAACAACCAGAGAGACGTTCGGTGAGTGAAAGGACCGTCGAACAGAAGATGGCATTCGGGAGTCCGCGGTGGCGTAGCGGTCTAAGCATCGGCTTGGTGTCGATGCAGTTGCCCACTGGGGACTGGGGTTCGCGCCCCGGTCTCGTCAGATCCGACTATGGCCGGACTCGGTGAAGCGGCAATCATTGGCAACGCTGTCTTCGGGAGGGGGGCGGAGTCGGCTTGTGTTCGTCATGTGAATGCGTCTCTGTGTGTGTCGGAAAAACAGTGGTTCGGCTTGGATTCGCCTTGTCACGAAAGTGGGGAGGCGCTTTCCTTCGAGACTGCCGGCCGGAGAGATGCAGTTGGCGAATGCATGCAATACGAGGGTGGGTGTTTGAATTAAAATAGGGATCAATTGGCCACTAAATTGGGAGAAAAAAAGGGGAAAAATCAGAAATAAATTTTAAAAAAAAAAGAAAAAGAAGATGGCATTCGGTAAGCCAGAAGATTTCCACTTCGAGGAAAGTGAGGAAAGTTTTGATAGTTATCGCCAGCGGTTAGAGCAGTACTTCGCAGCAAATGGATTGGACACTCGAGATGAGAAAACCAAAGCGGTATTTCTTACGGTGGTAGGAAAAAGGGCGCATAGCTTGCTGATGGATTTGTGTGCACCAGATAAGCCATCGGGTAAAACATATGAAGTACTGGTGGGAATGCTAGAAAAGCACTACATCCCGAAAACCAACTTTATTGCCGAGAGATGCAAGTTTCACGGAAGAAACCAAAAGGAAAATGAAACAATAAGTGAGTACATTGCAAGTTTGAGAAAGTTAGCAGCCACATGCAAATTTGGAACATTTTTAGACGAAGCACTGCATGATAGGTTTGTCTGTGGAGTTAAGAGCAATGAGCTAAGAGATCGGTTACTCAATGCTGCTCACACAAAAGACTTAACGTTACAGCTCGCAGTTGAAATGGCGCTTTCTTTTGAGGTAACAAAAGGCAACAGTGCGCAACAGTTTGCACAGAAAGGCTATAAAGCTAATGTGGTAGAAAAGAAGGCTAACCTAAAGCATAAAGAGGCTAGGGTAAAGTCTACAGCTAATGGAGAGCCCTGCTATCGCTGCAATGGAAAAGGCCACAGACCGGATGAATGCAGGTTCAAGGACGCAGAGTGTCACCAGTGCAAGAAAAGGGACACATCGCAAAAGCATGCCATTCACCTAAAGAACCATGCATTTAGAATGTTGCCACGCTCTCAAGCACGAGACATGTACAAATTCCAGCGCTATCAAGCAGCAGGGAAGACTTGTTTGCAACGCTCCCCAGCACGTGGACCAGAGCAACGCTCACAGTCTTCGGGCAGATGGAGATCCTATCCAGCCTCAGCTCCGCAGTGCCAAAGACGACTGCTGTGTGCCGACAAGGTGCATGGTGGATGCTGTACAGAACATTGACACTGGTCAGACATTGGACAGTGCAATGGACACGGGTAAAGGTGACACTGTGAAACCCTACTATGTGTATGTCAGTGTAAATGGTACAAGGGTGAAAATGGAGGTAGACACTGGCGCAGCCGTGTCAGTGATATCTGAAACTCTACTTAAACGCAGGTTTAAAGATGTGAAACTTAGTCCTGCAAATTGTGTGCTGAAAACCTACAGTGAGGAATCATTGCCATTGATAGGAAAATTCACAGCAAAGGTGAAATGCAAGGAACACTCAGAAAAGCTAGAACTACTAGTCGTGAAAGGAAGAGGTCCTGCATTAATGGGCAGAGACTGGATAAGTCAATTAAAGCTAGACTGGTCAAGAGTCAACAGAGTGGCTCCTGATACAGTGGATGATGTGTGTGCCAGACATGCATCAGTGTTCAAACCTGAGCTAGGCAAGTTAAAAGGTATTGAAGCCAGACTACATGTAGTTCCAGATGCTGTGCCCAAGTGCTGTAAGCCTAGACATGTGCCTTATGCATTAAGAGAAGCCGTAGAGAGAGAACTGGCAAAATTGGAAGCTGAAGGTGTCATCTCACCCATTAATTACAGTGAGTGGGCAGCTCCAATAGTTTGTGCGCCTAAAAAGGATGATAGTGTGAGAATATGTGGAGACTACAAGGTCACCATCAATCCATGGTTGAATGTGCAACAGTATCCACTACCCAAAACCCAAGATTTATCTGCCAAACTAGCAGGAGGTCAGAAGTTTACCAAATTAGACTTGTCGCAGGCTTATCCGCAAGTTCTGTTAGAGGACAATTCAAGACATTACCTAACTATCAACACACACAGAGGGTTGTATCACTACAATAGGTTACCCTACAGTGTTGCTAGCGCCCCTGCTATTTTTCAAAAGATTATGGATCAGGTTCTTCAGGGCATGGAAGGGGTCATCTGTTATTTAGATGACATCTTAATTACAGGAAAATATACAGAAAGGCACCTGACTAACTTGGAAGAGGTGCTTAGCAGACTTGAAACTTACAATCTCAGGGTTAAAAGAGAGATGTGTGTATTCATGCAGAACAGCGTTTCATACTTAGGGCATGTCATTGATACCATGGGCATACATCCAATGAAGGAAAAGACAGGTGCTATTGAGAGGGCTCCAGTCCCGAAAAATGTAACTGAACTCAGGTCATTCTTAGCTCTGTTAAACTACTATGGGAAGTTTATCCCTAATCTATCTACTCTGATTCAGCCAATGACAGCATTGCTGCATAAAGATGCAACCTGGGAATGGTAAGAGAAATGTCAAAGTGCATTTGATAGTGCAAAGAAATCTCTTCAGTCAGATAAATTGTTAGTACGTTTTGATGCAGAGTTACATATCATACTAGCATGTGATGCTTCTCCTTATGGAGTTGGTGCTGTAATCAGCCACAAAATGAAAGATGGAAGTGAGAGATCTATCGCATTTGCATCCAGAATGTTAACTAAAACAGAACAGAATTACTCTCAACTGGAAAAAGAGGCACTGGGTCTTGTTTTTGGAGTTATGAAATTCCATGAGTATCTTTATGGAAGGAAATTCTTGTTATTGACAGACCACAAGCCACTGTTGAAAATTCTGGGGCCTAAAACAGGTGTGCCAACACTGGCCGCCGCTAGATTACAAAGGTGGGCTCTAATTTTGGCAGCGTATACATACGAAATCCAGCACAAGAAGTCAGAGCAGCATAGCAATGCTGATGCTTTATCAAGATTACCTGTGAAGCCTGATGTAGATGTGGTGTCAAACCCAATTTACAGAGTGTCTTACCTGGAAGACTTACCTCTTACTGCTAGAGAAATAGCCAAAGAAACAGACAGAGATCCTGTGTTAAGAGTGGTTAAACAGTTGGTGTTAACTGGATGGCCCAAACATGTACAGGATGAGTCACTGAAGCCTTATTTTCAGAGAAAATTAGAGCTTAGCATTGAGGATGATTGTTTATTATGGGGTTACCGTGTGGTAGTGCCTGATAAACTAAGAGACAGGCTATTGTCTGAATTACATGAGCACCACTGGGGAATAGTTAAAATGAAGTCCCTCGCCAGAAGTTTATTCTGGTGGCCTACATTAGATGACAGTATTGAACGTGAAGTGAATCAGTGTACTATTTGTCAGCAGCAGCGTAGTATGCCTGCTACCGCACCGATACATACATGGAAATGGTCTTCGAGTCCATGGGAAAGAGTACATCTTGATTTTGCTGAGGACCACAAGCAGATGTTTTTAGTAGTGATGGATGCCTATGCTAGATGGCCAGATATAGTTCCCATGACCACTACTACTTCATCTAAGACAATTGAAGCAATGAGAAATTTATTTGCAGCTTATGGGTTGCCTAAAGAGGTTGTAACTGATAACGGACCTCAGTTCGTATCGCAAGAGTTTGAGTCATTTTTGACTAAAAATGGAGTAAAACACATCAAGTCACCTGCATACCATCCTGCAAGTAATGGTTTAGCTGAAAGATTGGTCCAAAATCTTAAGAAATCCCTTGCAAAGAATAGAGCCATTGGTGGTATGACGCTTGAGCACTGTGTAGCAAATTTTCTGATTGGGTACAGAAACACACCCCATACTAAGACAGGAAAGACCCCAGCTGAGCTATTTCTGAGAAGGCAGGTACGAACCAGGTTGTGTCTTATCAAACCAGAGTTCTCTCAGAGAATGCAGACCGAGTCTGAACCAAATCTTCCCCGTGTTAGGTCTTTTAAGGTTGGTCAACACGTGTTGGTAAAAAATTACAGGGGAGGGGAGAAATGGTTGAATGGAGTTATAAGTGAAGTGTGGTTTTATTAGTTTTGAATATACACAGATCAATGTGATTGGTACTGAATAAGGTGGAGGTCATCTATTGGTTGTTCCTGAATAGTATATAAGGCAGAATCGCCACCAGGGTTGCCTGGTACTCCGCTCTACTCTGGTACTCCGCTCTACTCTGGATAGCTAGGTTGTTACAGTGTAATAATAAATATACTACGTTACTGTCATAAGTCTGCCGTGTGCACTTTCCAGTTATCTGCTTAAACAGCTTAGAACATTATTAGCGTTTCATACACGACAAATATCGAGTTTAAAAACGTAGTTTTTCAAGTTTCGGTCGTCGTTGGGGGCAGTTTCAATACTTATTTTCAGTTCTGTTTTTACATTTCACATTTTAGGCCTTGTTACGTCTGTTAGATCAATATGTGTTTTCCGTTCTGTTTTTCAGGTCATTTTTCACTTTTTCGATTTTGCTATTCAAGTTCAACCATGTCTCTGAAGTTTAAATTGTTTAAAAATAGTATTATCGTTGTTAAAATGTTAATTTTGGTGTCAGTCTTTTCCTAACAGACATACTAACATATGCAATGCATTAATATCTCAATTGGGTATTTATCTTGACAGAATATAGAGTTTAAAAAATTGCGGTCATTTTGACAGCTCATGGTCATTTTAGGTAGGAGTGAAATCCCGGTCGTTCTAGTGCAGTGTTTCTCAACCCAGTCCTCAAGGAACCCCTATCCTGCAGATTTTTATGGTAACCCTGCATAGGTAGCCCTGCTTGTACTTACTCGACCAATCATCTCGCAGCACTTAATTATGCAAGGTGTGCAACATCTGACAAAATTCATTGCTGATTGGTTGAATAACTACAAACAGGTACCTATTCAGGGTTGCAAAGAAAATATGCAGGATAGGGGTTCCTTGAGGACTGGGTTGAGAAACACTGTTCTAGTGTTTAAGAACACGTGCGACGTTTGTGTGCTACTCCCTTTATAGCCGGATGCGACGTGACTTTGTTTTAGGCGGTAGATTTACTTGATTTTTAATCACGCGTTCGCGTAGACAACCGGCTGCATCGTGAACAGAATTGTTCACATAGTTGCGTCTGTACTTTGCGTGTTACTGGAGGATTCCACTAGAGGGCACACCAGAGAACTAAGGACGGACAAAACATGCCATCGGACAAATTTCACTGTGCACGGACGTAACGGTCTTCTTCTTCTTCTTTTTGTTTTAACTTTATTGAGAAACATTCTTTCAAACGGTTTCTCAGGGAATGGATTTTTTTCAGTGCAATATAACAACAGAATCAGAATCGGCAAAAAAAAAAGAAAAAGAAAAAAAACCCGGAACACTTACCACAGCGGGGCATGGACAAAGTTCCTAAACATAACTTATGTACAAAAACAGGAAGATAACGAGAAAGAATGAACACATCATACAGCAGGAGATATATATGGTTGAAAACGGCAAAACTGCCCTCTGTTGGGACAACAGGGCAAGTAGCAAAAAAAGTAGTCCGATTGTGCTGGGGATTCAGCAAGAACGGTCGGGTGTGGCGGAAAGTGGTGGTGGTCAGACAAAACTAAAAGAGGCCTCCGGTCTGTTGCTGGAATACAACAATATATCTTCGTCTTTAATTCCCAATCGTGCTGGTGTGTCTGTTTCATTTATTGGTCGTCCATCGAATATGAACCTGATTTCCGTCATTGCCAATCCCTGTCTCTCGCAGTAGGCCTTTAAGAGTTAGCTGAGTGGCGTGTACCTTTTGATCTCTACAGAGCCATGCTAACCTGCTACCTTCAGCTTTATTTGTAGTTTTCCGTTTTCTCTCCTTCCTTCGGTTTTTCATCTGCCACGGTTAATCTTCTTGCGCTCCTATAAGCTCTCACACCGAGCGCGTAGTTAAAATCAAATATATCTCCGGCCTTAGATGATGATGTTGGCGTTTCAAGACACCTGACCGATGAACTGCATCGTGATTCGCTGAAAAACTTGGTTGAAAAAATGCGAAATGCATTATGGGATGCATCCCCCAACATAGTGTAACGTACACGAACAAGAAGACACGTTAGCCCTTGGCTAACGGGTCGGACCCTTTAGTCGAGTGGTTAGCGATGTCTCCCGCGACACGGGTTCGCGTCCCGGCTGCGGCAGTTCCTATGGTTGCCCCCCCGAATTCGCTAAATTGGTGTCAGAAGTGGATACGCGCGGAAGCGCTATCCCGAAGGAGGGGGGTAGTGTAACGTGCATGGATAAGTACACATCTAGGATGGGTTAAATGCTGAGAAAGAATTTCACCATGGGGGATTAATCAAGTAGTAGAAAAAAAAAGACAAGGACCTTAATATAAAGATTTGCCAAGATTCTCTCGCTCACCTTCCCAGAGGATTGGATTCCCTTAATCATGGCCAGGCAAACCACTGACCAAGCAGCCAGCAGGCACACAGTCATCTTCCAGTTGAGTCCTCCACTCTCAGAGATGCTACTGGAGATGTCCAGGGCCTCTCGGTACCAGTAGTACGTGGTGGCTGAGCTCTTTTCACACTCTGGCACCACATCTATGGACCATTGGAAAGATAATAGAGGCTAGTGTAACGACCACGAATGACTAGACTCGCTGGCCCTTGGCCAACGGGTCGGACCCTTTAGTCAACTGGTTAACGTAGTCGCCAATGGTGCGGACGACTCGAGTTCGCGCTGCGGCGGTTCCTGGCTGTCTTCTGAATTCGTTACATTGGTGTCAGAAGTAGGTTGGTGAACCACCGCAGTCGGGACGCAAACCCGGGTGACTGCGCTAACAAGTCGACTGAAAGGTCCGATCCGTTAGCCAAGGGCTAGCGAGTCTAGTCATCTGTGATCTTACAATTTAACCTATCTTTTTTAAAATTTTCATTTCTTTGTAGTTTCTCAGAAACACATACAATAAATGTATGTCAAAAAGTCCTTTACAAAACAAACAAGGACACATCATAAAGTGATAAAACATGGTGTGTGTGTTTTTAGTGTTTAAGTGTTAAAGTGTGCATGTGTGTGGATGTATGTAGCCTGTGTACGTGTCTGCTTGGTATATTGCAAGAACCAGCAAGAGGATCTCAGATCCTACTGAGATCTTGCTGGATCTTGGCATTATACCAAGATGTGGTGAGGGGGAATGGGTGGTGTGGTAGAATTGATGATAGACTGTAGACTTAAATATGCGTGGCTGTGACTGTGTCCTACATGTACTGGTCTTGTTCTTAATGAGCGGACACTCATGCCATGGCAGGGGTTGCTGGAAGGACTGGGAGAAGTAGAAGAGACTCCAGCCGATGATAACATTATAGTAAAGGGCCACAAAGAAACACACCTTTGGTGACAAGAGAGAAGAGTGAGCAGAACACAATTAATTAAAACCAACATATGAGATTTTAATCGAGCATCTTGCCTTACACACTTATACATCTCTTGGTCAATCATGACAACGCAGATAAAATGACTGAAAATGGAAAGCACTTGTTCTTGCAGTAGACATGTCAATAAACTACAGTACACCTTTGTGGTACCCAGACCTTTCCCCTTTGCTCAAAACTTCTCGACTGAAGGAAAGTTTAACTTGGAGACAGTAATTTACACCATTTTTCAAATTTTTTGGGCACGTGGTCCTTGGCTTTTGGCTTTCTATCTGCGCCAACACAGGCTTTGACCTGGGACTCATGCAAACAGTCTACAAAAGCATAAATAAATAGTACGTGCTAGACAGATGAACATACGAAAAATCATATTTTCAAGAAAAATAGAGTCTGCACACTAGTTAACACTCCCATGAACCTTTAATGGTAGCTATAACCACCAAGTGCCGTTTCGAGCGTTTAAGACGGAATATTATTTCTCCGTGTAACCTGGGACTCACCACACAGCTGGCGAAACCGATGCCCCCCAGGCGAGGGCTGATGTAGTTCCACACACCGATGCTGCCCCTCCGGATCCGCTGCCCCACGGCAAGTTCCAGGAAGAATAGCGGGATGCCAATCACCACAAGTAAGATGAGATAGGGCACCAGGTACGCGCCTGTCAATCCAAAGGGGGGGGGGCGCAGAGTTAGATGTAAGACGCGTTGGAGGAAACCCACAATGTCAAATAACCGGGATGTGGCACCATTTAACTTCCAGTAAATTGCGTGGAAAATAAATTGATGACGCAGAGAGATTCACGAGCATGCACACGGCACTGCCTTTAACAGCAACCATGACTGTGATAGTTATGTCCCTCAACCCCCCCACACACACACACACACACACAGACAGTTCATCTGTCCTTGTGGGGGGGACTACACTTTACATTAGAGCGAAAATCAGATGCCCCCAACCCTAAACCCTATAATCAACCCTGACTTTAACAGCCTTACTCTAACGCCTAATGTTAATATTAGACCCGAGTCTAACCATAATCCCGACTGTAACCACAGCCATAAAGGCTAACCCCCTGCTGCGAGATAAACTTCTTCTTTTTTTCTTGTGGCGACCAAGAAAAGGTCCCCTTTTTTCAGATTTAGTTATCTTTATGGGGACACATGGTCCCCACAAGGATATATAAAAGAAAACACACAGATACACACTTAAACAAGAGTATCAATGTCTCCCCGCCTAATACGTCCCTCATGGTCTGTGGTATAATCAAGACAATTCTGGAAAACCAAGAAAGATGCTGACGTCTTAAATTAACCAAATTACAGTGGGCCTAAGATGGCGCACGGTGGAAAGGAGTCATTCCTTTCAAGAATTAAGGCTTCAGGGTGAATGACAGGCTGTAATGGAGCGGTGCATTATAATACACAGGACGCATCTCTTGTGATAGTCGGGGGGGGGGGCATCTGAGAGTACACGTGAGCCATAAGGCCGCAAAACACATGATAGCAGGCGAAGGAGAGAATGTTAAACCCTTTGTTCTGAGGCAATGGCTGGTGGTTCTGCATGATCTGTTGCATCAAATTCTTACAACATGTTATGGACCCTGAGTCTGCAATAACGTTTTGGATTGAACTGATCTGATTTGAATTTAATTACAACGATGCGGCTCCTCTTTTGTTTGGGATAATGGAGAGAGGATGTGCGCCGCAGGTATAAAGCAAAGTAAGAGCAATGGCAACGCACCACAATAGGGGTGACTTTTTTTCTTTTTCCCCCTTTTTTCTCCCCAGTTGTACCCATCCAATTACCCCACTCTTCCCAGCCCTCCCGGTCGCTGCTCCACCCCCTCTGCCGATCCGGGGAGGGCTGCAGACTACCACGTCTCCTCCGACACATGTGGAGTCGCCAGCCACTTCTTTTCACCTGACAGTGAGGAGTTTCGCCAGGGGGACATAGCACGTGGGAGGATCACGCTTTCAGTCCCCCCCCCCCCCGACATCCGGCTTCCCACTCGCAGACACGGCCAATTGTGTCTGTAGGGACGCCCGACCAAACCGGAGGTAACATGAATTTCATTTTTTTAATGGAAATGCAAGTGCTCAGTAGTCTCACAAGTGTCGGTCTCATGAAACCTGTAAGAAACCCCAAAACCCATTTCCTGATTAAAAAAAAAAAAGAGCAAAAAACTGACACGGCTTCCGATTAGAAAAAATGTGTACTCTTTCCAGAGAAAGACTCTTTTTTTAAGACGTTGCTTTTTTTTTCTCCTTCTCTGACTGAGGGCTTACACTGACACTGTATGCCCAGATCAATTCAGACTGCAGCTGCAGGAGTCCTTTGAAATGAACTTTCACAGTATGTGGGGCATGAGAATTTCCCCACCAAACTATTCCTATCCCCCCGCCACTTACTGTCTGAACCACAACATTAAATGCTATTTGGGAGGATTTGTGTAACGTCTGCAATGACGAATTGGTAGATGACAGCGCCGCTTTTACAATTGAGGGTGTGTTGTTTGAATATATGGAAGTTTCATCTCAATATAAACACTGTTTATTGTTTCATCTGGCAGGGCGTTCATTCAGACTCTTCCTGAGTCGTGTTGTGACTGGTTTGAAATAGTCTCTTCAGTCTCTGGCTGCATGGGAGCGGTCACTGCCAGGAAACACAGTGTGTGTGTGTGTGTGTGTGTGTGTGTGTGTGTGTGTGTGTGTGTGTGTGTGTGTGTAGGCCATATGCTAAATGGTTTCTAATATTAAAACCCCCTAATTCTGACTCACTGTGTACATAAAGCATCCTGGGAAGAGGCTTTGATATCAATAGGCATCAAAACCCCTCAGGTCTCCATTGTCTTTTCAGAAGTGCGGCAGCATCTCGTGGACTTTCAAGCACTTTGATGGAAGTCTTGGACCGAAAACAGCTCTGATAAAAAAAAGTTTTTTCGACGTTTCTTTAAATAGTTTCCCATTCTTCATGTCTTACTGTACACTGCAGGTACGGCACCTGATTTACACTGTGTGTGTGCACTGTGCCAGGGAGGAGGCCTTCCTCTGACGTCACAGCGAAACTAAACGGGGCTGGAGGAAGATGCTCGACACATGCACGCTAGATTTCTTCCTCATCATGTCAGATACAGTATGTGCCTTCGAAAAAAACCCTAAAATCTCCTCCATGTAAGACTTAAATGTGGCTTAGTATGAACAGTGAGTGAAATTTCACCATGTTCTATCTACCCAAAGTGGTTCTTAAAATTAATATTAAAACACAACAAGTATTTCAAATCAGATCCAATCTAATGGCTTTTAAGGAGGGTATTTTGAAAAGCCCACAAGGGGCAGATGATCTGGGCTTGTTTATGCCTCTGAGTGAAACATCTATGCAGATTTTGACAGCTTGAAGAATTTGCCACATACCTACGCATGGCTTTAAAGTATTGCTCATAGATGGCAGATACCCGTGTAGACACAAACAAGGGAACCACACACAGACACATTAAGTACATCCATGGTTGTGAGAGGAACAGGATGGTAGGGAGAAGAGACTGACACCTGTGCATACATACAAACACACACATAGATAGTATGGACAGCATCTGATCTGAAACGATAACAGATACTGATGAACCTGACACACGGGCACTAATACACACTTATACAGACATGCACACACACAAAGCAGCAGCAGAGACAGTGAGTAACCTAACCCCGGGCCTGTCATTTTAATCTAATTACAGTCAGACTCAGCAGGGTGACCAGGGCTGTCCAAAACAGACCTGCAAAACATTAAAAAGCCTGGAGAGGGGTCGTGACTGGAGCTGCTGCCCAAGTAGCCAGCCATACACGCACACGCACACACACAGTGGGTTTACATGCATGCACGCAGTATCTTGGATTGTCACATCCCAATCAAGGTCCCAATTAAGATATCAACACTGAGCTTAATCAGCATCTATGGATGAACGCAAAACATGCAGGGGTCTACAAATGCACAAATTTTGGTGTGATATGCTTATACACAAAAAACCCCAAACAAACAAACAAAAACACATACACTCTTGCTCTCCCATATTTACTCACAGACATACAGAGCTGCTTTCGTGTCTGGCTAGCATGTCTGAGAGGGCTGCATTTAATTGCTTTCCCTGAACAGTCGATGGCTTTACACGACCAGCAGGAGGGAAATGTGCCATCTTACAACCTTCTTGGGTCACACACCATTTGATTAGAGCTCTTTAGCATAGGCCAAAAAGCATCTTTTTTTACTGTAATGTATATAAATAACGCTCTGCAAAGGTAAACACAAACCTTATCATGCTGTTGTTATACTCAGAGTGCAATGTGGGAAATGTATTTTTTGATCGAGCAAAGATAACGTGGCTTAATTGCTTTGTGGTAGTGATTAGCTGGACAGCAGAAGAGCTTGATGGGTGAATTTCTCTGTTGAAATGGGTGCTCTAGATTATTGATTTGTTTGCTGGCAGGAGTATTGGTAGGTTAAACGAATGGTTTGGACAGGGCACACTAACACAGTCACAGAGCGTCATGTGGTACTTATGTGGCTTTTGAATGCTCCAATCACCACCAAGGTCACTGAGGCAAGTCTGGTTTTGACAGTCAAGTGCAAGACAGCGGCACTCCTTCTCCCTCCATCTCTCTCCCTCCCCCCCCCCTCTCGCACACACACACACACACACACACACACACACACACACACACACACACACACACACAGACACACACACAAAAACAAACGAACAACGCTTGAATCTGATCAAATGATAGTGAAAGCAACGATCTTTGCTCTTCATGGCGAATTTACTCATTTCAGAAGCACTGAAACTCACAGAGGGAACATATTTCTTTTCGTATCACTCCACTATAGTACATGTCCATCCAAGTAGTGGCTGCTGAACCAGAATTTTGACAATTTTTGTTAAAAATGAATCTTTATCCATGACCATCCAATCAACGAGTTTTAGAGTTGTATTAGCTAGTGAAAAGGGCATTTTCTGCTTCACCAAAGTTTATTTTAATAACCTGAGTGTGATGCTGTTTTATACAATAATTTGTCAGGCAAGTTGTTTTTATAACTGTTGCCCTTTTTTGGTTTCACAGAGAAAAGCCATGATGATACAAAATATGCCCTGTGATGGCCTGGCGGCCTGTCCAGGGTGCCTCCCCCGTGCCGCCCAATGACTGCTGGAATAGGGTCCAGCATCCCCATGACCCTGAGAGCAGGATAAGTGGTTAAGATAATGGATGGATGGATGGATGATACAAAATATATTGTACGTGATATGTAAGCTTAAGGGTTTTTTGTGAGGCTCTACTTCACCTGTTGCCCTTGGGAAACCTCCTCTCCTTTAATTCATCAATAAATATTTGTTGTACTGTACATACTGTTGGGATCCCTTCATGCTGACCCTTGCACTCTTTGCTATTGGTCTCTCATTGGTGATTTAGAAATTGGAACTACTTCTACTGTTGTGTACAACGCAGGAATAGGATACTTGTTAATTTTTTGCATACTCATAGCTTATATACCATATTGCTGTGTTTTGTTTCAGATGATCTATGTCACAACCGACAGAGTCAAATTGAATATATGGGGCAACTTATGTCACAAATTCAACTGTTTATGAGTCAGGTTGAGTGGAAATAAACGAGTCACTGGTTCTGATTCAGGGACTGAGCTGGTGACTCACCTCCACCATTCTTCTGACACAAGTAGGGGAACCTCCAGACGTTACCCAGGCCTACAGAGAAGCCCACCTGGGCCAGGATATACTGGAGCTTGCTGTTCCAGGCAGGACGCTCCTCCTCACCGTCTGAGCCGGCCTCCTCCACATCACACTCTTTGCCATCCCCATCGTGGCTGTTGACGATCAGCGAGCTCTTCTTGAAGGAATCGTCGCACGCGTCCTCATTGGAAAGCAGGTCTTTGACAGACTCTGTGACATCATCGTCAAGCTCTCTCTTGACGGCCTTGCTGTTTTTGGGCATTTGATAAAGCAAACCAGGGCAAGGGGTGGAACGTCTTATTGTGTGGCGGGCTGGAGGGACAGGGCTGGCGTCTGTGAAAAAGTCACTTTTTTAACTTTGGCAGTGCAAAGCTGCAAGTTCTGAGGTTGTTGAGGTTGTAGTGGTCGTGGGGCTGGGAATAGATTTTAGAGGTTGACTGATCAGAAATTGAATTTATTTCTTCATTATCACCAAACACCTGTGGAGTAGAAAAGGAAACATTGCCGTGAATACATATATCAGATCAAGGGGAGATGTCGTATGAGGTGGGGGGTTTTCTCAGTTCGTGCCTCGTGCACAAGAAACCTTACTGTTGCTTGAGTTTTATTATGGTCTTCTCTGATTTCTTTACAAAACATTTTGGGTTGTTTAGTTCGGACTTAACTTTACAGGTACAACCTCTTACTCTAGCATACAGACAACTGAAGATATGTTTATGAGGAATTAAATCAACAATTTTATCAAATAGCCCATTAATCAATAACAGTAGCTTGTTATTTAACTGAACAATTTGATCAAGCATGTAGAGATTTGCTGAAAATGTCTACAATCTCTCTTTTATTTCCTGCCAACTACATCATTACACTCATATTACTTTGGCGGTGTGTTTGAACGGCGTTTGTGTAAACAAAGATTTTATTCTGTGACGTTTTTTATACTCGGGTTTCGGGGCCTCAAGCTTGTTTGTAACTCACATGTAAACCACATGACCCTGGCACCAAAATCTGTGAATGGGCATCATTTATAATTGATCGAGTTTGGAGAAGCCCGTCGACATGCTGCCTGGACGGGTCGACCGGGGACCGACCGGGACGATCACATTTCCGCGCGCTTCAATAATAGAGATTTGCATACGAACCCAAACACTCGTTTTCCAGCGGGAGGGGGGGGGCAGCAATGAAATACAACCTATATACTCTATGTAAATGTACATGCAATTCTGGTATTTTTCAGATTAAAAGGATTTTTTTAATTTTGCATTTGTAAATGCCACACTGGCTATGACCCCCCCCCCAAAAAAACAAAAAAAACCCCCAAAAAACAAAACTGCATGTCACCATGCCGCAAAACGCAGTGTAGCCTCTTGCCTTTCACCGACCCCGGGATTAAGTGATTAATAGCTCCCCTCTCTCCTTCACCGCTCCCACATTAGCCTGCTGTGTGTAGAGCCATAAGAGCGTCATTTCATCAACCTGCGAAATAGCCACCAAACCGAGGAAAGCCTCGTCGCTTATGATGCCCACTCACCTCAACTAGGTTATCAATTATTAAAACAAACCCTCTCGTCGCCTATTTCAAACGTTGCACAGTCACGCGTGAGGATTCCGACAAATACACAAGGAAATATGAGAATTGTGTAATTTCCTCTCAGTGCTCTGCGCTGTATCGCCTATGACTCAGTAGAAGGACAAATCACAAACAGGCCCACATTTAATGATCGCAGAAATCGATGGCGTTATCGTACAATAAACCCAGCGAGACACACGCGCGCCATGTGGCTCGTTGTGCATTCGGGGACAAATTGTTCCTCATATGATGCACGTACATTAATTCCCCCTCCCGCCCAGCCTCCATGCCATCTATCTATGTGGAGTAGGCTACTTCATCATCCACCGGCCACATCCTGCGCACCGGTGCCTCAGCGCTTTATTTACACGCGCGTACAAGTTAAAACAAATAAGGAAATAAAAAATCTCATTCAGTATATAAATTATTGGAGCACTTACCAGAGTAAAAAAAAAATATAGCCGTCCTTTTCGAAATGACGTGTCTCAAGGAATGAAATTATGAGAGCACATGCACGGGGCAGACATTATCACTTGCTTCTCTGGGCCAGTAGTGTAAGCGGTGTGGTGGTGGTACAGACACCAGCGCCTTGCCTAGTCAAGCTCTCAGCCACACGTCTAACGCGTCGGCGGGGGTGTGCCACTTCCGTTTCGTCGATGATCAATCGAAGGTCTATCTTCATCCCACCTATTTCTCAGTAGAAGTGGACTAATTTAACTACAATAGCACGTTGCAATCTTCAACATACGTGATCACGTGCTAAATTTCCATATATATATCTATATATATAGATATGTATATTTAAATATATATTAAATTTCTTCCCACCCCTATTTCTTGTTGGTATATTCCACTACTACTCAAGTAGGTAGGGGCTGGTAAGTACGCACGAAATGTGCTACTGTTTATAAACGTTCATTTTGGTTACGGATCAGTAGTCTTGCCCTGGAAGAATGATAGACTTATTCTCCTGAAATTATAAAACACCAGACTGCACGAGAAAAAATATAGACTAAGTTAAACCGGACATTATTCATAGGACACCAACGCTAAAAAGCACAATTGCGCATCGTCTATCTCGCAATCTTCAATAGGTTTAACGCGCATGCAATTTCTGAGGTGATAGACATTGAGATAAGAATATTGTCATGTGCAAGTCATAAATTAAGATATATTGTTGAAGAATTGTGTAACACCGCTATTAACAAAGCAATTTAGAGTGAAGTATGATCATTATAAATTAGCAAGCACCAAACCGCCGTCTATCTGTAATTGGCTATTTGATTTCCTCCCAGGCAGGCCCTAGACTGTGGCAATAATAGGTGAAACATACTCATCCACATTAGTTCCTAAGACCGGCGCGCCCCAGGGCTGCTGTCTCAGTCCCCTATTGTACAGCCTGTTCACACATGACTGTTGCCAGATATGACAATAACAGCATCATTAAATTCACAGATGACACCACATTGATTGGACTGCAAAACGACAGTGATAAGGGAGGAAGGAAGTGGAAGATGTAACCACATGCTGCCATGATAACAATCTCTCTCTAAATGTCAGTAAGACAAAAGAAATCATTGTTGACTTTAGAAAGATCAAATGCAATTATATTTATATTTCCATCAATGGGTCATCTGTTGAAATAGTTGACAGTTTTAGATGTCTCGGTTTGCACATCACAGACACGTGGTCTCTCAACACCAATTGCATTCTGAGGAAGGCACAGCAGAGACCGTGTTTTCTGAGGCGTCTCAAACGCGAAGGAACTTTTATCGCATTATCATCGAGTGTCTTGACAAGCTGTATCACAGTGTGGTTTGGCAACCTGACTGCTCAGGACTGCAGATTGCTTCAAAGGACTGTAAAGACAGCAGCAAAAATCACTGGCATAGAACTACCACAACTTCATAATATTTACACCACTCACTACAAAAGGAAAGCCCAAAACACCATTAAGGGCACCAATAAGTTTCTTTCCACAGGCAGTCAGGTTGCTGAACAGCTGACGCACCCATATGCACCTTACCATGTACTTTTCTATATAGTGTATATATTGTATAAATTCATGAGTACATAGTCTATCTAGGTCTGTAGTGTCTTTTTTAGGGGGGGTGTCCTTTATGTTAAGACAGAGCGAGCCAGAGCAAAATAATTTAATTGTATTCTAATACACATGACAATAAAGTTGAACTTGAATGTGAAGCTATAATAGACCAATAAATTCAGGCTATAGCCTTCCTCTCATTGACTTTTAAACACGAAAAATGGAGTCTACCATGGTTTTGGCATGGTCTGTTCAGACATGATGAAGCTGGAGGTTTGATTACAGAAATAGCAGTAGTCTATTTGTCGTGCCTGTTGTACATAGACTTTTAATGAGCAAAGAAAGAACTACAATGCAGAGTGATAATCATTACATCTTTTTCGAATTAGTTTATGAATCAAAGTCCGTGTATTTGCCAAACGTGACCCCATCAGGTCGATGATGTAGAATCATCGTATAATTTAAGGTGATCACAGAAAGTTGAATCAGTTCATCTGGACACAACGTTTACTGACATACACGTTTCATCATTTACCTAAGTGAACTCTTCAGTCAACTGACTGCAGGTATCCCCACCCTTATAAACAAACAGTGGCATAACGACTGAAACCAGCAATCGGTTTCATATGCAAATTGCCACGACGAGGGGCGTGCGGGTAGTGTAGCGGTCTATTCTGTTGCCTACCAACACGGCGATCGCTGGTTCGAATCCCCGTGTTACTACCTCCAGCTTGGTCGGGCGTCCCTAAAGACACCCTGTCTGCGGGTGGGAAGCCGGATGTGGGTATGTGTCCTGGTCGTTGAACTAGCGCCTCCTCTGGTCGGTCAGGGCGCCTGTTCACGAGGGAGGGGGAACTGGGGGAAGAGCGTGATCCTCCCACGCGCTACGTCCCCCTGGCAAAACTCCTCACTGTCAGGTAGAAAGAAGCGGCTGGTGACTCCACATGTATCAAAGGAGGAATGTGGTAGTCGGTTGCCCTCCCCGGATCGGCAGAAGGGGTGGAGCAGCGGCCGGAACGGCTCGGAAGAGTGGGGTAATTGGCCAGATACAATTGGGGAGAAAAAAAAGGGGGGCCCCAAAAAGCCATTATCTAGAGTAACAATGGCCACGTGTACTATTTACAGGAGGATTTGGATGTTTGAAATCACAGCATTTTAAGATGGCGACAGATGCACTCTTACTCCCCCCTTACACCCCCCTCCCCCCGGTTCAGGGATGGTTGTTCCCTCTTGACATAGATGACCTCTTTGACTCCCCGTTCAAACCAGTGTTCCTCCCTATCAAGGATGGGCCTCATCCTTGAAAGAGTGGCCGCTGGCCTGTAGATGGGTGTGGACTGTGGAGTCCTGGCCTGACGTGTTAGCTCTTCTGTGTTGTGCCATCCTCTTGACCAGCATGTTTGGTTTCTCCATTGTACAAGTCATGGCAATCCTCCCGGCACTAAACACTACTACTACTACTTTCAGCTGCTCCCGTTAGGGGTTGCCACAGCGGATCATTCATTTCCATTTCTTCCTGTCTTCTGCGTCTTCCTCTGTCACACCAGCCACTTGCATGTCTTCCCTCACCACATCCATAAACCTCCTCTTTGGCCTTCCTCTTTTCCTCTTTCCCGGCAGCTCCATATTCAGTACCCTTCTCTCAATATAACCAGCATCTCTCCTCCACACATGTCCAAGCCATCTCTATCTTGCCTCACTTGCTTTGTCTCCAAACCGTCCAACTCCAGCGGTCCCTCTAATATAATCGTTCCTAATCCTGTCCTTCTTTGTTACTCCCAGTGAAAATCTTAGCATCTTCAACTCTGCCACCTCCAGCTCCGCCTCCTGTCTTTTCGTCAGTGCCACTGTCTCCAAACCATATAACATAGCTGGTCCCACAACCATCTTGTAAACCTTCCCTTTAACTTTTGCTGGTACCCTTCTGTTGCAAATCACTCCTGACACTCTGCTCCACCCACTCCACCCTGCCTGCACTCTCTTCTCCACCTCTCTACTGAATTCCCCGTTACTTTGGACAGTTGACCCCAAGTATTTAAACTCAAATGCCTTGGTCAACTCCACTCCTTGCATCCTGACCATTCCACTGTCCTCCCTCTCATTCACGCATAGGTATTCCATCTTGCTCCTACTGACTATCATTACTCTTCTCTACAGTGCATACCTCCACCTCTCCAGGCTCCCCTCAACCTGCACCCTACTCTTGCTACAGATCACAATATCATCCGCGAACATCATCGTCCATGGAGACTCCTGCCTGATCTTGTCCATCAACCTGTCCATCACCATTGCAATCAAGAAAGGGTTCAGAGCCGATCCTTGATGTAATCCCACCTCCACCTTGAACCCATCTGTCATTCCAATCACACACCTCACCATTGTCACACTTCCCTCATACATATCCTGCACCACTCCTACATACTTCTCTGCAACTCCTGATTTCCTCATACAATACCACACCTCCTCTCTCGGCACCCTGTCGTATGCTTTCTCTAAATCTACAAAGACACAATACAAATCTTTCTGGCCTCTTCTATACTTCTCAATCAACATTCTCAAAGCAAACATCGCAACTGTGGTGCTCTTTCGTGGCATGAACCACTGCTGCTCGCTGATCGTCACCTCTCCTCTTAACTCTTTCCCAAATCTTCATGCTGTGGCTGATCAACTTTATACCTCTGTAGTTGCTACAGTTCTGCACATCGCCCTTGTTCTTGAAAATCGGTACCAGTATGATTCTTCTCCACTCCTCAGGCATCCTCTCACTTTCCAAGATTGTGTTAAACAATCTAGTTAAAAACCCCACTGCCATCTCTCCTAAACATCTCCATGCCTCCACAGGTATGTCATCAGGACCAACGGCCTTTCCACTCTTCATCCTCTTCATAGCTGCCCTCACTTCCTCCTTGTTAATCCACTGAACTTCCTGATTCACTATCCCTACATCATCCAACCTTCTCATCATCCCATCTCTCTCTCATTTTCTTCATTCATCAGCCCCTCAAAGTTCTCCTTCCACCTTCTTAGCACACTCTCCTCGCTTGTCAGCACATTTCCATCTCTATCCTTGATCGCCCTAACTTGCTGCACATCCTTTGCAGCTCGGTCCCTCTGTCTAGCCAATTGGTACAAGTCCTTTTCTCATTCCTTAGTGTCTAACCTGTCATACAACTCACCATACGCCTTTTCCTTTGCCACCTCTCTCTTTGCTTTACGCTGCATCTCCTTGTACTCCTGTCTACTTTCTTCATCTCTCTGAGTATCCCACTTCTTCTTTGCCAACCATTTCCTCTGTATACTTTGCTGTACTTCCTCATTCCAACACCAAGTCTCATTGTCTTCCTTCCTCTGTCCTGATGACACACCAAGTACCTTCCTAGCTGTCTCCCTCACTATTTCTGCAGTGCTTGCCCAGCCATCTGGCAACTCTTCACTACCACCCAGTACCTGTCTTAACTCCTGCCTGAACTCCACACAACAGTCTTCCTTCTTCAACTTCCACCATTTGACCTTCTGATGTGTCTTCACTCGCCTCCTCATCTTGGTCTCCAAAGTCATCCTACAGGCCACCATCCGATGCTGTCTAGCTACGTTCTCCCCTGTCACCACCTTGCAGTCTCCAATCCCTTTTAGATTGCTCCTTCTACATAAGATGTAGTCCACCTGTGTGCACTTTCCTCCACTCTTGTACGTCACCCTGTGTTCCTCCCTCTTCTTGAAATATGTATTCACCACAGCCATTTCCCTCCTTTTCGCAAAATCGACCACCATCTGTCCTTCCACGTTTCTCTCCTTGACTCCATACCTTCCCATCACCTCCTCATCACCTCTGTTCCCTTCACCAACATGTCCATTGGAGTCCGCTCCAATCACCACTCTCTCCTCCTTGGGTACCCTCTCCACCACATCATCCAACTCACTCCAGAATTCTTCTTTCTCTTCCATCTCACACCCAACTTGCGGGGCATATGCGCTAACATTCAGCTATACACCTTCGATTTCCAGCTTCATACTCATCACTCTGTCTGACACTCTCTTCACCTCCAACACGCTCTTGACATACTCTTCCTTCAGAATTACCCCTACCCCATTTCTCCTCCCATTTGCACCATGGTAGGAGAGTTTGAACCCACCTCCAATACTCCTGGCCTTACTCCCCTTCCACCTGGTCTCTTGCACACACAGTATGCCTACCTTTATTCTTTCCATCATGTCAGCCAGCTCTCTCCCTTTATTAGTCATAGTGCCAACATTCAAAGTTGCGACTCTCACCTCCACACACCTACCCTTCCACCTCTCTAGCTGCCTCTGGACATGCCTCCCCCTCTCCTTCGCCCAACAGTAGCATAGTTTCCACCGGCACCCTGCTGGTTATCAATACCGGTGGCTGTCGTTGGTAACCTGGGCCTAGACCAATGTGGTATGGAAATCTTATTTATGTATTTATGATCCACATATTTGATTTGGCAAAGATTTTACGCTGGATGCCCTTCCTGACGCAACCCTCCCCATTTGTCCGGGCTTGGGACCGGCACTAAGAATGCACTGGCTTGTGGATCCTCAGTGGCTGGGTTGTCCCGGCACTAAACAGCGTACACTATATTGCTCTGTTTGTGCCAAGGGACCAGATCCTTGGGGTGCATCAATTTTTGGATTATTGAGCATGCATAATGACATCATTTAAGGTAATAAGTCACAATTAATTCATGTAGGTAAGCATGAGCTCATAGAAACCTTACCCGCCATTGCCCTTGCCCCTGCTAGAAATGGAGGTAGCCTTTATTTATATACATAAGTGAAGAGTTTGTGTTTATAGATTGAAAATAAGCATTTTGTGTCTTTCTCAACCTGTCGAACATGAAAATATGTCATTTTTACTACAGTGTTTGCAACCATTACTGATGTAGGCTAACAATCATTTAACAGCATCAGAACAAAATTAGGAGCTTAAATGTAGTCTGTGTTGTGAGTTAGTCCTTGTTTCAAGGGACCTTTCGATCAGTTTGGAAGTGTTAGCAGGTTTGAATCCTTTCGGTCGAGAAGTGACCCTTTTGTTTACATTTGAATTAAGGACTGTACCTTTAACTTTGTGTCAGGTGGATAGAGGATATGGAGCTCACAGTTATTGGATTTTCTTCACAGTTGTCTGAACGTGACTTGACGGTTTGGGAGAAGCCTTTTACTTTCAGATCACAGATTCTGTCACTTGTTTTTGGCCATCTCTCAAGCTGGAAAGTAAATCATGTCACAAACAGTCATTGCCATGTACATTGTGTATTTTTAAGTGGGATGCGAAATATCCAGCATATGTCTGTCTGCACAAAACACTTCCCCCCCACCTAGCCAATATTTTATCAGATTGGCAGCAGCTGTTAAAAATCACTTCGAGATAGATTGAGAAGAGGCCCTTTAAAAACAAACATAATTTCCATGAAAGTTACAAGATAGATAGCGAGGCAGGTGATGGTTGTAAAAGCGCAACAATAATGTAATATCTTATTTTGTTTAGATACCAGTGGTGTTAGTCCTGTTACCGCCTTACCTTTTTAAAATCAATAGGGAAATGGTAGAGAAAACGTGGGCCTGCACTTTACTGTTACTTCAGAGCTTGTCAACGCCGGCCCTGGCCAAGAACGAAGCAACACTTCTGGGTGTTGTGGCTTAATGTTTAGTGGTCTCTCTCCCAGCCTCTGTTTAGCTCCGCTGGGCATGGAAAGATGCAGGCCGGACAGGGAACACAGACAGAGACCATTTAGATATACGCCTGCAATGATGGCTGGGTAGAGAGGTACACTTTGTGGAAATTGGATGGAATGGATTTATGGGATTTTGTTCCTATGCGCAGGGTTTTCTTGTGATTTATGGTTTTGTGTTCAGGGTTTACATCAGGTCATAAAGACAACTCCAAATATGGCTAACTGTGCCTCTGGGTGAGGAGAGGATATCAGCTAGGGCAAAATGTAGAAACAATGTAGGGAAGTAATCTTATTTACAAAAATGCTGATGATAAAATACGCACACAAATGTCTTATCAGTGGTGAGGGATGGTATATTTACCAATACTCGAGATGTGATATAATAGCATTTATGTCATGCTCAAGGGAGAGCTGTAGGATATTGAAACAATAATTAAATAATCTACGAATGTGAAGCAACGACTGTGCCAACCAAATTCACCTAGACTATTGTAGAGGTAGCGCCATTCACAAAACCACTTATCTAGATGTGTCGGTGCGGTTACTATATGTCGTTGGGGCCGTCAGGTTGCTAGACTCTCAAGACACTTATTTTCACCAATGTTTTGTTAAATTAGGCCCACCTCAGGTGTACAGTAGAGCATCAATAAAGACTGGATCTCCAGTCCATGCTGAATGTCGGTAGGACAGCCTTTATGAATGGCCAGGATGCAAAACAAGTCCATCATCCCCATCCAAATACGACATCTTGGATGGTGACATATCTCTATATACAACAGCTTCCTCTTTGATCCAGGCCAGGTATCCACATGTTGAACATGTTGAACAATGGCCCACGAGATAGCTACATAGACATGTATTGGCATTGACCTCCCCTTATTCTTTGAGTGGATAATCTTTCTCTGCTGAATCCTCTCTCAGTCATCGGTTGGAAGTAACAACTAAATATGATGTTCCTCTTTCGCACTACTTAAGATTCAATATAACCTGGAAAGTTCTTGACTCATGCTGAAGTACAATTTATGAAGTAATTCTAGCAGTAATACGAAATTAAAGCCACTTTATTTGACATTGTACTTTTTCTTTTTTAAATGTTCCCCCTTTTTTCTTCCAATTGTACTTGACCAATTACCCCACTCTTCCGAGCTGTCCCGGTCGCTGCTCCACCCCCGGGGAGGGCTGCAGACTACTACATGCTTCCTCCGATAAATGTGGAGTCGCCAGCCGCTTCTTTTCACCTGACAGTGAGGAGTTTTGCGAGGGGGAGGCAGCGAGTGGGAGGATCACGCTATTCCTCAGTTCCCCGTACCCCCGAACAGGTGCCCCGACCGACCAGAGGAGGTGCTAGTGCAGCGACCAGGACACATACCCACATCCGGCTTCCCACCCGCAGACAGGGCCAATTGTGTATGCAGAGATGCCCGACTAAGACAGAGGAAACATGGGGATTCGAACCGGCGATCCCGGTGTTGATAGACAATGGAATAGACTGCCACACCACCCGGACGCCCATTGACATTGTATTCTTACAATTAATTTGTTCTCTGCATTTAACCCATCTTAATTTATAGGAGCACTGGGCCACAGTAAAATCATGAGTGTTCATTTAACTTCCTGAGTGTTAATTTAACGCTCAGGTTTTTGCGCAGCTGCAGCGCCCGTGGACCAACTCCAGTTCTTCTTTCCATTGTCTTGCTCAGGGTCATAGGCAGGAGTATTAACCTTAACATACATGTCTTTTCCACGGTGGGAGAAAACCGGAGCACCCAGAGGAAACCCACGCAGACACGGGGAGAACATGCAAATCACAATAATCACAACTATGTTAACCAGGAGACTAAAGTGTCCGACCCGTGAGCAAACCAGCTAACGAGTCTAATCATTCGTGGGCGTTACACTACCTCCATCCTTCGGGAAGTGCGTAACAGATTGGACCCTTTACTTGACTGGTTAGCGCAGTCGACCTGGGTAAGTAGTTGCCCGCACGGGCTGTCTTGTACTTTATAGTACTTATATTAGTAATGAATGGACCGGAGACCAAGGCATAACGTTGACCTTTTACTAGGCATATCTTCAAGTCTCAACACTCGCACATGCGCGCTCATTACATATCAAAATCTGCTCACTACACCTCCCCCTTTTAAACTGATACTTTCAGGATCTTTACAGAAAAATTAAATCATATGTTAATAAAGCCTAACGCTGATTTTACCAACAAGGCAGGGGAACAGCTGGCACCTTAAACATCTGTAAACGTGAGCATATGTAAACTGGTTAAATGAACTTCACATATCCTATCTAGACACACATTTCACATCTCATATCTAGACACACATTTCACATCTCATTTTCCTTTTTTTTTTTTACATATGAACATATCAAGACAAGTACATAACCTAACTGAGAGGTAGGGTATACTACCTGATCCTCTCTGTTGTGGTATGGAGGTTATTCTGCTCCGTGTATACTCACAACACTAAACTACAAATTCAGTCTTTTAACAGGCTTGACTGCCCTGCCAACTATGGTGTGTAGTCCAGAGTCCGGCTGGCTTCCAGACAGTGAAGGCACTACTCTCAAATGAGAACGGTTTCTTCGGAGACTGCCTGTTGAGGTTTGGATCACGTATGAACGTGGTGTCCCTGCTGATCCAGAGACGACTCCCGTGTGTGGAACATTCCGTATCCAAACTCTCTGACCTGGTTGGAGTGGTGGTGTCTCCCGTGTTCTATGTCGTCTGTTGTATCCTTCAGCCTGTTGTCTTTTGAGCTCCTGGTCTTTCAACTCAAAAGCTCTCAAGTCTGGCCATGCTGGTTTGAGAGTGCGTGGACACACACCGGAAGGGGTGTTTGGATTCTGCGCCCCATCAGGAGCTGTGCCGGTGATACTCAATGGGCAATAGGAGTTGCTCTGTATGCCATAAGTGCTTTGTGAGGGTCCTCACTCTTCTGCAACAAGGATTTCACAGTCTTTACCAGCTTCAGCTTCCCCATTGCTTTGCGGGTAATGGGGGATACTGGTAACATGTTGAAAGCTGTAGACTTTAGCAAAATCTGCGAACTACGCAGCAGCAAACTGCGGTCCGTTGTCTGTGATGAGTGTATCGGGCACCCCGTGGTGGCTAAAGATGACTTTTATGTTCACAATCACAGCTGTTGCTGAAGTGCTTGTTAAATTGGCAACCTCAATGTATCTTGAATAGTAATCAATAACTACTAAATACTGACCCTTCTTCCACTCAAATAAGTCAGCTGCTAGCTGTTCCCATGGGCGTGATGGCAAGGGTGTGGTCATCAGAGGTTCTGCGGCATTTTGACTCTCTTTAGCACAAATTTCACACTGACGTACCTTCTCTCTGATCTATTTTGTCAGCCCAGGCCACCACAATGCTTCATGGGCCCTGGCCATGCATTTCACCATTCCCTGGTGACCCTGGTGAATTTTGGCCAAGATGTCCTGTTGCATGCTTGCTGGTATCAGTATTCTCTTTCCTTTCATCAACAGGCCATCCACCATCAACAGGTCGTTTCTGTATTGCCAGAAAGGCTTTAACTGTGGCGCAGAACTGCTTCTTTCCCATCCTGTGTGGATCAGGGAAGACAGCTGCTTACACACTGGATCGTCTTCTTGTGCTCTTCTTATTTGTAGCAACTTCTCAGGTGAGGCCGGGAGTTGCTGAATGACCTCATTGATTTGAACTGTGACGTCGTTCTGAAGCGCAAGGTCTTCCTCTGTTGCAGTACGCTGGAGTGAAGCGTCAGCTGCAATAAGATTTTTCCCTGGTACATGTACGATTGAGTAGGAAAAATGCAGAAGTCTCGATCTGACGTGCATTACACGAGGCGGGATGTCATCCAGCGGCCTTGAGCTGAGAAGACTGATTAACAGTTTGTGGTCGGTTCACATCACAAAGTGTAGGCCCAGGAGGTAGGTCTGAAATCTTTCACAAGCCCAGGTGACAGCAAGGGCCTCCTTTTCAATTTGGGCACATCTGCGCTCCGTTTCAGTCATGCTGCGAGATATGAAAGCCACTGGCCTCCAGTCTCCAGGTTCTTGAAGCTGAGATAAGACCCCTCCTAATCCGTAAGACTATGCATCTGCTGACACCCTGGTCAGTTTCTGTGGACTGTACTGGGCAAGGACAGTAGATGAGCTGAGCTGGTTTTTCAACTTTTCAAAGGCACACTGCTGCGCTGCTCCCCACATCCACATGTTTTCTGCTTTCAGGAGTTCTCCGATTGGCCCAGTGAGCTCTGCGATGTTAGGAGATAATTTCCCCACATAGTTGACCATCCCCATGAAGCGTTTTACGTCAGCCACATCTTTGGGTGGTGGCATCTCTCTAATTGCCCTAGTCTTCTCAGGATCTGCTTGTATGCCCTCTGAACTGACAACGTGTCTGAGAAATTTGACCTGCTTCACTGCAAACTGACATTTGTCATTCAGAGTTAGGCCCCGCTGCTGCCGTCTTTGCAACAGTTGATGCACCCTGTTATCATGCTCTTTGGGTGTGGCACCGAACACCAGGATGTCATCCGCATGACACAAAGTTCCTTCTAGGCCATCAAGCATCTGCATTAAACGCTTCTGAAAGTGTTCTGGCGCGGATGATATTCCAAAGGGAAGCCGATTAAAACAATAAGGACCAAATCGTGTGATGAAGGTGGTGAGTGGGGCTGAATCTTTGTGCAAAGGCACCTGCCAAAAACCGGCAGTGGCATCCAGTTTGGAAAAAATCCTAGCTCCAGCTACCTTAGCTAGCATCTCATCAACAGCTGGAAGAATGTCACTCCCTGCACACATTTTCGTTCAGGCGGGTTAGGTCGACACATATTCTAATTTTTCCATTATGTTTTGGCACTACGACCATTCCTGAGCACCACTCTGTAGCTTCCTCTATGGGAGAAATAACGCCCATTCCTCCATCCTTTTTAACTCTTCTTGAACTTTTTCTCTTAAGGGCAATGGCACATGGCGTGGCACAGCGAGGGCAAAGGGAGTGGCATTTTCTTTTAATTTAATTTTGTATTCTCTCTCTAGCTTACCTAAGCCTGTGAAAACTCTGGGATATTGTTCTTTGTAGCTTACCTCAGCTGCTGTGATAGCTTGCACAGGGCTGAGCAGGCAGAGGTTTTGCATCGCTGGTAAGCCAAGCAAAGGAGTCACTAACCCTGGCACAGCATACACTTGCTGCTTCGCTACAATTCCATTGTGACGAATATCCGCAGTAAAATCTCCCTTCACCTCTGTAGGAGCGTTACTTGGTCCACACAGTCTTTTGGTTGTCAGTAGCAGCTTTCCATGTCGCTTTTGTGAATACAAATGTGCCGGGATAGCTGTCACTGCAGCGCCCGTGTCCAACTTGAACGTCATCGGCTGACCATTCACTGCAACCGATTTCTGCCAGAATGTGTTGGATTGTGTACAGTTCACTGTGCCCAGGAACAATGTCTCTACGCTTTCATCCAAGTAATTTTCCTTAATTTCTTCCACTCTCATTTTCGTTTTACAAACAGCGGCAAAATGCCCCCTTTTCTTACATTTCTTGCACTCAGCAGTGCGCGCGGGACATGCATTGAATGAATTTTCATGTCTTCCCACATCTGCCACGTTTAGTATTTGCATTATTTTGCACTCTTTCCTTTGGTTTAAAACCACTTTTTCCATGTAGAGTATTTCTGTTTGAACTGAATCTAACTGCATCCATGTTTGCATCTGTGCCATCTGTGCTACTCTGTCTCAATGCAGGCTGTCGCTTTTTAATTTGCTCACTTTGGCGGATTTTTGTGACAGCTTTCACGAGAGTCAACTCAGCATCTAGCTGTAACTTCTCTGAAAGTCCATGGTCTCTGATACCTACGACAAGGCGGTCTCTGATCATCTCGTCTTGGAGAATTCCATACTGACAATGCTCAGCCAGTTTATGCACAGCAGTAATAAACGCTTCAACCGTCTCACCAGGCTCCTGGCTACGTTTGTTGAATTTAGCTCTTTCGTAGATCACATTATGCTTGCATATGAAATGTTTATCGAACGCTTGCTTTACTTTGTCGCACTTTTTCTTGTCCTCTTCCGTCAGTGCTAACGTGTTCAGAACATCATCCGCCATGTCTCCCATAGTGTAAACTAGCGAGTTAACTTGATACTCTTGACTCTGCATTTAGTCCTGCCGTTATGCGGAATCTTTCAACACGTCGGATCCAATTAGGCCAACTACCAAAGTCTCCAAAGTCAAATGCTTCAGGCGGACTTATTGAAAACAGAGAATCCATTCCGTTTTACCTTCCCAATGCTCCTCTCAAACGTTGTGTCAACGCAGCTCCACGTTAGCGTTAGCTCTGCTAGCTCACTCGGCCAATTCAAAAGTTCTTTTCTCACGTAGTCAAACTGCACGGAACATTCCGGTCACTTGCGTCGGGTGATTGTATTTATCTCAGAGGCGAGGACGACGACTTCTGACACCATGTCTTGTACTTTATAGTGTATTGACGAGGCTTGCACACCGGAGTCTTGATTCAGTGCTTTTATTCGTCGCTCTTTCCACATATAAAACTAGGACGGCACGACAACCTTACGCTACTGCCACCTACTGGTGCAGCGGTATAACATCATGAACTGATACTGCATTTACTTGTCATATCAATACATCTTCCCTTTTTTAAAAATGTTTTATTTAAAGAAAATAAAAACAGATAACATGCTATGAACCATAGCTCTGTCTTTTTTTTAATGAGCCCAAAATTTCTGCTTTTACACTGCAAAACTATAACATAAATTCCTTGAGCAACTCACTCAATTATAAACAAAACATTTTACTGTAGGCCCATATATACACATTTCTCATTTCTTTTCCCATGGCTCTTGTAGTTTATCATGTGGCATCATTGGCTCCTTAGGCTGTTGGTATTGATGTTGCTGGCAGACCTCACAGCGTTGCACCAATGTCTGAATGTCTCTATGCATGTTTGGCCAATACAGAACATCACGTGCACATCTCTTACACTTTTCAATACCCAAGTGTCCCTCGTGCACTAACTTCAGCATCTGTGATCTCATGGAGGTGGGGACTACTATCTGTGTGCCCTTTAACAGAACCCCGTCCACCACAGATAACTCGACCTTAAAGTGCTGGTATGGCTTGACTAGTTTCACTTTGCCAGGTAAGCTAATCTGTTTGATCACACTCGTTTCATCCTCCTGAGTTTCTTTAGCTATTTCTGTCCATTTCGCTTTTGACACTGGCATTTGTGTTCTGACATAATCCACATGGATTTGCACATCATCCTCAGTAGTACTTTTGTCATGCTGCAAGCTGGCCCTGCTTAATGTATCAGCTACTATTAGTGTTTGCCAGGTGTGAACTCGAACTTCAAGTCGTATTTTTGGAGACGTAGCATTAGACGCCGTATACGCGGTGGCGCATCTCCTAGTGGTTTCTGAGATATGGCTATTAGAGGGTTGTGATCTGTCTCTAAAATAGCTGACCTCCCATATACGTACTCATGAAACTTCTCACAGCCATACACTGCCCCTAGTGCCTCCTTTTCTATTTGTGCATAATTCCTCTCCGCTGATGTCATAGTGCGGGAGGCATATGCTACTGGTAACCACTCTGTGTCACGTTTTTGGAGTAGCACAGCACCTAGGCCGGCTTTTGAAGCATCTGTGGAAACTTTAAGTGGCTTTTCTTCATCATAGAATCTCAGGACAGGCTCCTTTGTCAGAGTGTCCTTTAACCACTCCCACTCACTCATATGCTCTGCGGTCCACTGCCACACTGTCTGCCTCTAGCAGGCTTCTCAATGACCTCGTGTTAGATAAGTCAGGAATAAATTTCCCTAGGTGGTTTACTAAACCTAAGGCTCTTTGCAGGTCCTTCTTGTCTTCTGGTATGGGCATTTCTGCTATAGCTCGGATTTTCTTGGGGTCTGGCTGCACCCCAGCTTCTGATAGCTTTCCCCCCAGGTAAGTTATGTCACTCACACCAAATTGGCACTTCTTTTTGTTCAGTTTTAAACCTGCTTCTTGTGCTTTGTTGAGCACTCTTTGAAGCCTGTCATCATGTTCCTGTTTCGTACGACCCCAGATTACCACATCATCAATGAATACACCAACCCCTTCTAGTCCATCAAACAGTTGCTGTATAGTTTTGTGGAATACTTTGGGGGCAGAACTTATACCAAAAGGTAGTCTTAAGAAACAATGCCTCCCGAATGGTGTATTGAATGTGCATAACTTGGCACTCTCTTCATCTAGCACTATTTGGTAGAAACCAGATGAGGCATCGAGTTTGGAGAAGTAACGTGCTCCACTCATAGCACTGGTTATGTCTGATTTGGTTGGTAACCTGTAATGCTCGTGCTGAATCCCTTTATTTAAATCCTTGGGATCTATGCACAGTCTCAGATCACCATCTGACTTTCCTAGTATGACTAGGGAATTAACCCATTCTGTTGGCTCGTCAATCTTCCTGACAATGTTTTCTTCTATCAGGGTATCTAGCTTCACTCTCAGCCTCTTTTTGAGTCAAACTGGCACCATCCTTGCTGGGTGTACGACTGGCTCTGCATCAGCCCTCAGCTTAATTTTGTGTTCACCTGGCAAGCGGCCTATTCCTTTGAACACCTCTCTGTATTCTTTAACCCCGTTATTGGCTTCTGCTGTCTGCTTTTGTGTCATTTTCTCTGTGCTAATGACATGGACTCTTTTTATTAGTCCTAAAGCTATGCAGGCTTTCAACCCCAGTAGTGCTTGCCTTGCCCCATCTACAAGAACAAAAAGCGCATTCACATTTTTACCATTGCAAGATAGGTTAGCTCTACACACTCCCTTTGTAGGTATAGGCTTGTCATCATACGTTCTTAGATTTACCTTTTTATCACACACCTTGGGCTTTTTTCTCAGTCTGTAAAAGTCTTTCATTGGCAGGATATTTACCTGCGCCCCTGTGTCCAGTTTCAGTGAAACATCTGCGCCGTTCACATCCACATGTGCTATCCATTCGTCCTCTGTAGTGCTCTCAGCATCATTCACCAGGTCGAGGTAGATTGGAGGCTCCTCTTCCTCTTTGTCACTCACTTCATCCACGAGCTTGACTGTTTCCACGAAGAACGGTGTCTCCTCCTCAGCACTGCTGCTGTCACCCTTGTTCTCCACAAGCTGCACTTTCTTCTTTGTGAAGCAACATTTGGCGAAGTGATTTTTTACCTCCGCACTTTCTGCAGTCCTTCCCGAAGGCTGGGCACTGTTTAGGCGCGTGCCTGTTGCCACACCGATTGCAGCCCGCGCTCTCCCGCTGTTGGGGCGCTTTTCTGTTAGACCTGACGTTGCTTTTTCCTCTTTTCTTTCAGCCGCACAGCATCCACCTCAGCTGTTTCGGCCGCGGCGCCGTTGTCAAGTCTTTATTTGCATCCTCGTTGTTAGGGCTTAGGCGAACGCGCGGACGCAAGGAGGCAGGAGACAGTGCAGTGGTGCTAAAACGGGTTTATTCGTCTTAGCCAAAAGGTCGGCAACAGAAAAAGGCAGGAGGCGGTGACTGAAGGCAGGCTGGCGCCTTCCCGGGATCTGGGCTGAAGCAACGAGGTCCTGGATCTGGAAATGGCAAGGGGAGAGTTTGGTCAAGAAATAAACAAACAAACGGCGAGAACGCTTTCTCGGGAAACTTCTTTTGGATAGGGTACGCAGGCACTACCGATGAGACGGAATTATCTGGCAAAGTGGTGAAGACTGAACCAGGCTTTTACGGAGGCGAGGGGGGTGATTGCACATGGGGATCAGGTGTGCCTTGCTGCACTCAGCCCAGAAGTAGGTCAGCCCCGCCTCCATGTCGCAGCCCATCCTGCAGGTACTCGGAGAGAGGAGGGGGAAACACTCAGACCATAACAGTACTCCCCCCCTAATGGACGCCTCCTGGCGTCCTGCCAGGCTTGTCTGGGAATCTGTTATAAAAAAAAAAATCTGTCAAAAGGTCAGGATCCAGAATCAGGGAGCGTGAGATCCAAGAGCGCTCCTCGGGGCCATACCCCTCCCAGTCTACCAGATATTGGTAGCCGCGGCCCCGCCTGCGGACATCCAGGATGCAGTTGACAGTGAAGGCCGGGTGGCCATCGATGAGACGGGGGGGGAGGAGGGGGGTCGGCCGGGGGGGTTCAGCGGACTGTCGGTAACCGGTTTCAAGAGGGAAACATGGAAGACGGGGTGTAACTTGAGTGCTGCGGGGAGCCTCAGTTTGATGGCACTGGGGTTCACGATGCGCTCCACGGTGTAAGGGCCAATGTACCTAGGAGCCATCTTTCGAGATTCCGTCTGGAGGGGGAGGTCCCGAGAGGCAAGCCAGACCTGTTGGCCCACCTTGTACTCCGGGGCAGGGTTTCGGTGTCGGTCAGCGATCCGTTGGTTCCGGGCAGCGGTTCTGAGTAGAGCGGACCGGGCTTCACGCCACACTCGATGAGCTCAGCGGAAGTGGGCCTGGACTGATGAGACTGCCACCTCCGTTTCCTGGCTGGGGAATAGTGGAGGTTGGAAGCCATTAGAGACCATAAATGGAGACATACCGGTTGCGGAGCTGATCAGGGAGTTGTGGGAATACTCCACCCATGGCAAGTGCGTGGACCAGGAGGCTGGAAGACGTGATGCCACGCACCGCAGGGAGGACTCCAGGCTCTGATTGGCTCACTCCGTCTGGCCGTTAGATTGTGGATGGTACCCGACGTCAGGCTGGCAGTGATACCTAAGGTTAGGCAAAAGGATTGCCATACCTGGGAGGTGAACTGAGGGCCCCTGTCAGAGACGATGTCTTGGGGAATGCCATGCAAGCGGAAAACATGCTGTATGAGGAGGTCAGCAGTTTCTAAGGCTGATGGGAGTTTGGGCAAAGGGACAAAGTGTACAGACTTAGAAAAACGGTCAACTATTGTTAGGATAGTGGTATTCCTTCTGACGGGGGCAGGCCAGTGACAAAGTCCACCGCTATGGGCCATGTGTGACCAGGGGCGATGGGGAATGGGTAAGGGTTGAAGGAGTCCAGCTGGTGCCCGGTGAGAGGGCTTGTTGCAAGCACACACTGAGCAGGCGGCAATGAACTCCCAGGTGTCAGTTACCATGGTCGGCCACCAGAAGCGCTGTTGAAGCAGGAAGATGGTCTGACAGACCCCGGGATGACACGCCACCTTGGATGCGTGGGCCCATTGGAGCACAGGGGATTTCACAGACGATGGAACATACAGTCGTCCAGGCGGACACTCTCCCGGCACGGCTTGTCCTTGCTGGGCCTCCTGGACACGTTCCTCCACTTCCCACCTGGTCGCTCCGACCACGCAGGCTGACGGAAGGATTGTCTCATTAGGGGTTCCCTCTCCCTCTGGGGTGAGCTGCCTGAAGAGGGCATCTGGTTTGACATTTCGTGAACCAGGCCGGTATGTGAGGGTAAATTTGAACCTGCCGAGGAAGAGGGCCCACCTGGCCTGGTGTGAGTTGAGTCAGCGAGCAGTTCGGAAGTAGAATAGGTTCTTATGACTCCAGACGATGAATGGGTGAGCCGCTCCCTCTAGCCAGTGCTGCCATTCCTGGAGGGCCAGAACCGCTGCTAGCAATTCTCGGTTACCCACATCGTAGTTTGCTGCTGCCGGGGTTAGGCAGCGGGAGAAGAACACGCATGGGTGAAGTTTGTGGTCTGCAGGGGAGCGCTGGGAGAGGACGGCCCCGACTCCTGAATCAGAGGCATCAACCTCAATGATAAATTGGAGGTCTGGATGAGTTAATACTGGAGCACTTGTGAACCTGCTTCTTAGTTTGTCAAAAGCAGACTGGGCAGCAGGTGACCAAACAAGGGGCTTTTTGACAGAGGTTAGCTGCGTAAGGGGGACAGCGATGCTGCTATAGTTACGGATAAATCTCCTGTAAAAGTTTGCAAAGCCCAGGAATCTCTGGAGGTGCTTGCGAGTGGCTGGAACTGGCCATTCTACAACAGCCCTGATCTTTTCTGGGTCTGGTCTGAGTTGCCCCTTCTCAACCAGATACCCCAAAAAGCTTATTGTGGAAGTCTCATTTTTCAGCTTTGACAAAGTTTGTTTTCGAGTAGCCTACTCAACACCTGTCTCACGTGGGTAAGGTGTTCTTCATGGCTGCGGGAGAAAATCAGGATATCATCAAGATACACGAAAACAAACCTGTTCAACATGTCTCTGAGTACATCGTTGACTAAGGCCTGAAAAATAGCAGGAGCATTTGTCAAACCAAAAGGCATTACTCGATATTCGAAATGTCCCAGATGTGTGTTGAATGCAGTTTTCCATTCGTCCCCTTCTCGGATTCTGACCAGGTGGTATGCATTTCTTAAGTCCAGTTTGGAAAAAATGACTGCTTTGTGAAGTGGTGTGAATGCTGAATCTAGAAGTGGGAGAGGATACTTATTTTTGACTGTGATGCTGTTTAGACCTGTGTAAACAATGCAGGGTCACAAAGATTTGTCCTTTTTCTCCACAAAGAAAAAACCAGCTCCTACTGGGGAAGAGGAGGGATGGATGAGGCCTGCAGCAAGGGAGTCATTTATGTATTTCTCCATAGCCTCTCTCTCTGGTTTGGAGACGTTGTATAGTCTCTTGGTGGGTAACGGTGAGCCAGGGAGCAGGTCAATAGCAAAGTCATATGGTCGGTGTGGGGGGAGAGCGAGAGCACGGTCCTTGCTAAAAGCCTGTTTTAGGTCATGGTATTCATCAGGGGACGTTGGATAAGTCTATGTCCTCGGTGGGTTCTGCGGTGTGAGGAGGCTGTTCAGGACTGGCTGACAGCAGGCAGTGTTGGTGGCAGTAGTTACTCCAACTGCGAATGGACGTGGTGGGCCAGTCCATATGTGGGTTGTGCATCTTTAGCCAGGGCAGGCCGAGAATCACTTGAGTGAGAGATGACGATATGACAAAGAGTTCAATGTATTCGTGATGGTTGACAGACAATGTTAGTTTGATGGGCTGGGTTTTCTGGGTGACATTCTCAATAATTTTTCCGTCAATGGCCAATACCTTCTTGGGGGTGTCCAGGTCGTAAACTGGGAGCTCGTGGTACTTAACAAAGTCAACGTCTCTGAAGTTGTCATCAGCTCCAGAGTCAAGTAACACCTGGACTGGGAGTGTCTGAGTAGGGCAGTGTATCATACCCTTCACTTGGATTCGGTTATGGGAGGAGGTTGAGGAGGTTTGGCTCACCAGCGTCCTCCCTCCTGCTGATGAGCCTGGCCTTTTGGTCGTTCCGGACTCCGGGCGAGGAAGTGTCCCTTTCCACCACAGTAGATGCAGAGGTGGCTCCTGAGTCCTCGCTGTCTTTCCTCCGGTGTCAGCTTGGCCCGTCCCAGCTGCATGGGTTCCTCTGCTGCCAGAGGACTTGGAGGGTTGGCACATGAGTCCAGAGGGCCAGGTGAAGGGGTGTGGGCCACGGAAGGTGATCTCTGTCCCAGGGCTCTTTCCCTACGCCTTTCCCTCATCTTGTTATCTAATCGGACGGCTAATCTTATCAAGTCCTCTAGGCTAGTGGGTTCGTCTCTAGGGGCCAGCTCATCTTTTAACTCTTCTGCTAAGCCTTTGAGAAAAATAGCCTGTAGGGCGGTGTCATTCCAGCCGCTTTCTGCAGCTAGAATGCGGAATTCGATGGTGTATCGTGAGGCTGGCTGTGATCCTTGCTTTAGCGTTAGCATTCGTGCTGTGGCCTCTTTGCCTTTAACCGGGTGGTCAAAAACCTTCACTTCCTGATTGAAGGTGTTATAGTCTGAACAGATACTGGGTGAGTGAGTGGCTACGGCTAGAGACCAAGCTGCAGCTTGGTCAGACAGGAGGCTCATAATATATGCAGTTCTTGACTGATCGGTTGAATAGGTGGCTGGTTGCTGACTAAAAACTAACGAACACTGGTGGAGAAACTGGGCACATGTCCCTAGGTTACCTGAATACCTCGCAGGAATGGGAATGTAGGGCTCCCGGGGTAGGTGCTGGTCCAGGTGTGGGTGGCGGTGGGGAATTGGTGGCTGCGGAGACGGTGGAGACTTGGCTGGCGACGGTATCCAATCTGCTGGTGAGTTGTGTCACACTGGTGGTTAATCGCTGCAGATTGTCCATGATTTGCCGAAGGGTGGAATCGTGCTGACCCACCACTGCGCCTTGGGTCTCCAGGGCTCTTCTCAGATGTGGTGCTAAAACGGGTTTATTCGTCTTAGCCAAAAGGTCGGCAACAGAAAAAGGCAGCAGGCGGTGACTGAAGGCAGGCTGCCGCATTCCTGGGATCTGGGCTGAAGCAACGAGGTTCTGGATCTCGAAATGGCAAGGGGGAGAGTTTGGTCAAGAAATAAACAAACAAACGGCGAGAACGCTTTCTCGGGAAACTTCTTCTGGATAGGGTACGCAGGCACTACCGATAAGACGGAATTATCTGGCAAAGTGGTGAAGACTGAACCAGGCTTTTATGGAGGCGAGGGGGGTGATGGCACATGGGGATCAGGTGTGCCTTGCTGCACTCAGCCCAGAAGTAGGTCAGCCCCGCCTCCATGTCGCAGCCCATCCTGCAGGTACTCGGAGAGAGGAGGGGGAAACACTCAGACCATAACACTCGTGCTTTCAAACGTTTGGCAAATCTTTATTGCCTTCTCTAACGCGAGGTCCGTGTCTTTGAGAAGTTACATCCTCACGTTCTTGCCCCTCACTCCAATCACTATTTGATCTGTAATCAGGGATTCACATAATGTCCCGAAGTTACACGAACGACTTTTTAGCCGGAAGTCCGTGACATACTGTTCAACTGACTCCGACTCCTTTTGGAGACGACTTCAGAAAACATACCTTTCGTAGGTCACGTTTTCTCTCGGTGTGCAGTACTAGTCAAATTTCGTTATTACAGCCTCGTACTTGTTTTTTTCCGCATCCACAAAAACAAACGTTGTACACATCCAGTACGGCGCGTCCTGCTACCGTTAGCAACAATGCTATTTTCCGCTTTTCTTCGTCGTCTTTTAGACCGATAGCAAGAGTATACAGTCCACAATTTTGCTTGAAAGCTTTCCAGTTTTCGTTGACGTTCCCAGTCAACTTTAACTCGTCTGGCTGACGAAGGGAATTCATTGTCCGTTATTTCAATTTAATTTTTCTCCTGGTACCATGTATTGGCGAGGCTTGCACACCGTGGTTTTGATTCAGTGTTTTTATTCGTCGTCTTTTTCCACATATAAAACTAGGATGGCACGACAACCTTACGCTACTGCCACCTACTGGTGCAGCGGTATAACATCATGAACTGATACTGCATGTACTTGTCATATCAATACATATAGTACTTATATTAGTAATGAATGGACCGGAGACCAAGGCATAACGTTGGCCTTTTACTAGGCATATCTTCGAGTCTCAACACTCGCGCATGCGCACTCATTACATATCAAAACCTGCTCACTACAGGGGCGACCTGGGTTCACGTCCCGGCAGCAGCGGATTCTCGGCTGCCCACTGAATTTGCTATATTGGTGTCAGAAGTTGGATGATAAGACCGTCAGGCCATCGGACGTACGTGAGCCCAGAGGCATGAGGGAGTAATGATCATGAATGAGTAGACTCGTTAGCTGGTTGGCTAACAGGTTGGACCCTTTAGTTGACTGGTTAGCGCAGTCGCCCTGCTTAGTCGCCTGTAGTGCGGGCGACCTGGGTTTGCATCCCGACTGCAGCGGATTCTCGGCTGCCCCCTGAATTTGCTATATTGGTGTTTTTTTTTTATTGAACAAAACATATAAACAAGAAAATATTACATCACAATAGGACAAAAAGTAGTTACAAAAATATAAATTATTTCAAAATTAAAATTTACATATCCATAAAAAAAGAAAAGACAAAATAAAAAAGCTCGAGATACAGGATTTAAGTTAAATTATATTCTTCACATAGTCTTCTGGTTTTGCTGGCTTTAGGATTCATACATTCTTTTAAAGATTCTAAATAGGATGAAAGAAGTGCTTTGAATACACTAATGTTTGGACGCTGGTGTGCAAATTTGGTACAATGAATATGAAATTTAGCAAATATTAATAGAAGTTTGATAATATACTTTTTTCTGAACTTATTTCCTCATTTTGTGACAGACCAAATAAAACATGTTGGATGTCCAGTTCACAAGAAGAGTCAATTTTGTTATTTATGAGATTATTTAGATCAATCCAAAAAACATGAGAGTAGGTACAATCCCAAAATAAATGACATATGGTTTCATCCACATTGCCACAAAAGGAACAGAGTGTGTTAATATTAATCTTGTATTTTACAAGACGGGACTTGACTGGATAACATCTGTGAAGCAGTTTAAATGTAACTTCTCGTACCTTATTTGTAATACAATATTTTCGTGATAAAATCCAAGTGTTCCTCCAATCTATGTCATTATAAATATTATTCCAGTAGAAAATGGCTGCAGGTTTAGAAACAATGTCTCTCTGAATAATATTTCTAACGCATTGTTTAGTGGCTTTATCACTTAATAAAGGACACAAGTTACCAATATATATGTCATCAGGAGTTAAACCTGGAATAGTACAACTTTTACTTTTAGGAGCAGACAACAATAACCTTCTAACTCCATCTGGTATTGCATCAAATACAATAGAATATTCTCTTGGTGTAACAGGGAAACCATATACAGAAAGAAATTCTTCATAAGTGAAAAGCTGACCATTGTCATTCAGTAATTGACTAACAAGTAAAATTTTATTATCAACCCATCTCTTAATATATAAAGATTCGTTCTTAAACCTAATATCTTGATTGTTCCAAATGAAATATTTATGGGGAGAAAAATTGTGTGAGTACATCATTGACCAGGATAACAAAAGTTGACTATGAAAGTTGGACAGTTTTATCGGTAATTTATAAATATTGTAATTGCACCTTAAGAGAAAATGCATTCCTCCAAGTGAATTAAATATATGGGCAGTAATAAAATTCCAGATTGAGTTGGGATTTTTTAAGAAAAGTTTGATCCATTTGACTTTAAAAGAAGAGTTTAAGGAGGTGAAGTCTAAAGAATTAATCCCACCAGAACATAACTTATTTATCATGACATTCTTCTTAATATAATGTATTCTTTTTTTCCAGATAAATACAAATAATATTCTGTCAATTTTAGTGCATATGTCTTTTGAGACATCAAGTACCATAGCTGCATATACAGTGGTGTGAAAAAGTGTTTGCCCCCTTCCTGATTTCTTATTTTTTTGCATGTTTGTCACACTTAAATGTTTCAGATCATCAAACAAATTTAAATATTAGACAAAGATAACACAAGTAAACACAAAATGCAGTTTTTAAATGAAGGTTTTTATTATTAAGGGGAAAAAAAATCCAAAGCTACATGGCCCTGTGTGAAAAAGTGATTGCCCCCTAAACCTAATAACTGGTTGGGCCACCCTTAGCAGCAACAACTGCAATCAAGCGTTTGCGATAACTGGCAATGAGTCTTTTACAGTGCTGTGGAGGAATTTTGGCCCACACATCTTTGCAGAATTGTTGTAATTCAGCCATATTGGAGTGTTTTCGAGCATGAACCGCCTTTTTAAGGTCATGCCACAGCATCTCAATTGGATTCAGGTCAGGACTTTGACTAGGCCACTCCAAAGTCTTCATTTTGTTTTTCTTAAGCCATTCAGAGGTGGACTTGCTGGTGTGTTTTGGATCATTGTCCTGCTGCAGAACCCAAGTGCGCTTCAGCTTGAGGTCACGAACAGATGGCTGGACATTCTCCTTCAGGATTTTTTGGTAGACAGCAGAATTCATGGTTCCATTTACCAAAGCTAGTCTTCCAGGTCCAGAAGCAGCAAAACAGCCCCAGACCATCACACTACCACCACCATATTTTACTGTTGGTATGATGTTCCTTTTCTGAAATGTTGTGTTACTTTTACGCCAGATGTAATGGGACACACACCTTCCAAAAAGTTCAACTTTTGTCTCGTCAGTCCACAGAGTATTTTCCCAAAAGTCTTGGGGATCATCAAGATGCTTTCTGGCAAAACTGAGATGAGCCTTTATGTTTTTTTTGCTCAGCAGTGGTTTTTGTCTTGGAACTCTGCCATGCAGGCCATTTTTGCCCAGTCTCTTTCTTATGGTGGAGTCATGAACACTGACCTTAACTAAGACAAGTCAGGCCTGCAGTTCTTTGGATGTTGTTGTGGGGTCTTTTGTGACCTCTTGGATGAGTCGTCGCTGCGCTCTTGGGGTGATTTTGGTCGGCCGGCCACTCCTGGGAAGGTTCACCACTGTTCCATGTTTTCGCCATTTGTGGATAATGGCTCTCACTGTGGTTCGCTGGAGTCCCAAAGCTTTAGAAATGGCTTTATAACCTTTTCCAGACTGATAGATTTCAATTACTTTGTTTCTCATTTGTTCCTGAATTTCTTTGGATCACAGCATGATATCTAGCTTTTGAGGATCTTTTGGTCTACTTCACTTTGTCAGGCAGGTCCTATTTAAGTGATTTCTTGATTGAGAAGAGGTGTGGCAGTAATCAGGCCTGGGTATGGCTAGAGAAATTGAACTCAGCTTTCCAAAGATGTGATAAACCACACTTAATTTATGTTTTAACAGGGGGGGGGGGCAATCACTTTTTCACACAGGGCCATGTAGGTTTGGATTTTTCTTTTCCCTTAATAATAAAAACCTTCATTAAAAACTGCATTTTGTGTTTACTTGTGTTATCTTTGTCTAATGTTTAAATTTGTTTGATGATCTGAAACATTTAAGTGTGACAAACATGCAAAAAAAAATAAGAAATCAGGGAGGGGGCAAACACTTTTTCACACCACTGTATAAGTCTGGAGAGGCCTTCAACTTTAGCTACCAAGGATCTTCCAGTAATAGACAAATCTCTTTGAAGCCAAAGGTTAAACCTCTGTTGGACTGAAGCTATAAGTGGATTAAAATTTTCAGATAGTCTAGAGCTTCGGTCTTTTTCAATTATAATACCAAGATATTTAACCTTATGCTTCACAGGGATCCCAGAAATAATAGTATCTGTGCAACTATTAACAGGAAGAAGCTCACATTTTGAAATGTTCAGTTTAAGGCCGGAGGCCATTGAGAAAGAGTTAATGACTTTGATTGCTTTATTAACTTTAAATTTATCCTTTAAAAAAGTGTTGTATCATCTGCAAGTTGAGTGATAGACAGTGTTCTGCCAACAATAGAGAGACCCAATACATCACTGTTTTTGAAATGAATGGAGAGTAATTGCATAGGAAGAAGGAAGAGATATGCCGAGATCGGACAATCTTGACGGATTCCACGATTTAAGTTAAATCTTTTAGTAGTGCCATATGGGAGTTTGATTGAACTATTTGCACCTGCATATAACGTTTTGACAGATTTTTTAAACATATTCCCAAAACCAAAAATGTCAAGTGCTTTAAATGTGAATTTGTGTTCAATGGAATCAAAAGCTTTATAAAAATCTAAAAAAAGAATGAAGCTGTTATCTGTAATTAATTCTGAATGATCCAAGATATCAATCACCAGTCTTATGTTGTTTGTTATATGTCTACCAGTCATGAAACCACACTGTGTTTCATCAATAATGTCATTAAGTGTACTTTTCAATTTTTTAGCCAAACACATAGCAATTATCTTGTAGTCATTGTTCAAGAGTGAAATAGGTCTCCAATTATCTAACAACAAATAGTCTTTTTGCGGTTTGGGAATCAAAGTGATCAACACCTGAGACAATGAAGGAGGGAGCTTTTTATTAGCAATGCTTTCTATATATACTTTATGTAAAAGCGTGATAAGTCCTTGGAGAAACATTTATATAACTCTGAGGTTAATCCGTCATTCCCAGGACTCTTATTGAGTTTCATTTTTTTTAATAGCATCCTCAACATCCAATGTTGTGATAGGGGCATCACACAAATCTTTATTAGCATTGCTGATGCTCTCAATATTACCTAAAGAGTTGAAGAAACTTTCCATGTCATTTGTTGACAGTTTAGACTTATATAAGTCTTTATAAAATAGTTCACATGTCTCAGAAATCTTTTTAGGGTCTTGTGTGATGACACCATCTGAACAGAGTTTGGTCATGCTGCAAAGTGTATTATGTTGTTTCTCTAATTTGAAGAAATAGCTGGAGTTTTGCTCTCCCTCCTCAAGCCATCTCCTCCTAGAGCGCACAAAGGCTCCTTTTGCCTTGGGAATATATAGATTATCTCATTTTAATTGTAGAATCTGAAGTCTGTTCTTGTTATCCTCTGATAAATTTTCAAGTGGCTGTGATGATAAAGCAATAATTTCAGAGATCATTTCTGATTCTTCTTTTTTTCTGTTTTTAACTATTTCAGCTCCTCTTTTCATTATAAGGGACCTTAATTCAAATTTCATGAACTCCCAATTTTTGCCATACATATTTTCAGCACATGTCCTATCCCAGCATTCATCTATTTTTATTTTAATCTCCTTTACCATTCAATAAAAGAGAATTATTTAATTTCCAATATGAGTTGACTCTTTTAGTTTAATGACTAGTAGACATATACAGCTCCAAAAAGATAGTTTTATGATCCGTCAAGGGTGTTGGTAACATTTTAACTGAAGAGACATGTTCAGATAATGGATCAGAAATCAACCAATAGTCAATACGAGACTGTAATGACCCTGACCTGTTCTTCCATGTAAATTCTTTAACTGTAGGATTCTTATACCTCCAAATATCAATCAGATCTCTTTCATTTATAAAATCTAACAAATAACTATTATTTGTATTACTTTTATTTGGCCATCTATCTAACATATCATTAATTGAATGATTCCATTCTCCTCCGAATATGATCTTTAGATCTGCAAATTTACTTATTATAGAATCAATTTTTGCATTCACTGAATGCATTAAGGTAATATTCTCCTGTTTGTTGTTATAACCATAAACGTTTCCCAATAAAAATACCTGGTCATTAAATTAAATAACCAACAAAATAAAGTGACCGTTTGGATCTGTCTGTGAAGAGTTAACTTTCCCTTTAAACTTGTGTTTCAAAGTCAGAGTTCCTGCTGAGTGGTTTGTGCCACGAGACATCCACAAGTCCTCTCCCCATTGGGATTTCCAGAATCTAATGTCATTAGGTTCAGAATGAGATTCTTGTATCAAACAAAAATCAGTATTCAGGCTTTTAGCATATAATAGCAGTGCTTTCCTTTTGGCATTGTCCGTTAATCCTCGAGCATTAAAAGAAACAAAATATAAAGATGAAATTTTGAGTGTAATTAACTTTTCACCCTGAGAAAAAGTGTGTAAATTACAGAGAACAGAACTACTCTGTCATTACATAATAAGTGTTTTTAGCAACAACAGCCTATTGTATATTTAGAAAACGAATAAGGAAAAATAACTCCTGAGTCATATTAGCTTACATGATGAAAGGCACTTCAGTGAATCTCCTTTCTGTTCACAATCGCACGGGCTCCCACGAAGTATGCAATCTTCCCCTCCTTTCGTGCTTTCTCAACCTGTGGCCACAATAGGTTGCGCCTCTCTCGGTCCTCGGGAGAAAGGTCTTCCTTAAAGCGCAGCTTCCTGGTCGTCAAATAGTCGGATCGTTTCGCCGTCTTCCATATAATGTGTCGAAAATGCCTCATAGTGAATTGAATGATTACTAAACGGGGCAGTGGTGCCGCTGAAGACTCACGTCTTTGCCCAAGCCTGTGCACTGAGTCGAGTACCTCCGAGAATTTCTCTCGGTGGTCAGGAGCCATGTTTTGGCAGATTTCAATTACCTTTCTGCGAACGTCTTCTCCGTCTTCCTCAGTTAGCCCGTGAAGTCGCAGGTTCCATCTTCGTTTGTATCGTGACAGCTCCAGCACCTTGCTTTCCAAATTTTGGGTTTTCTCCTCTGCTTTACTCACTCTCGCTTCGGTGTGCGTCAACTTTCCTTTCAGCTCCTTGAGATCTTCAGAAATAAAGTTAACAGTAACCTGCAGGTCACTGATACTTTTCCCAATGCTACTAGCTCCTTGCTCTTTGATAGCCATCTTGAGCGTAGCAATGATGTTTTCTGCGGCGTCGGTTTCCATGTTTTGTCTCTTGCCAAAACGTTTGGATGGAGAAGAACTGGGAGTCGTAATTTTTCTCTTATCTGAGCCCAGATTTTTTGCCATCACATGTGGCTTCAATTTTTTATCCTGAAAGTTCGTTTTGTTGCTTTTAAACAGTTTTCAAGACAGAGCGGGTTCTGCAGTAGACCGAACACTACGCCGCCATCTTGGCTCCGATTTGCTATATTGGTGTCAGAACTTGGACGATAAGACCGTGAGGTCGTCGGACGCGCATGCGCCCATAGGTGTGAGGGAGCTGGCATGCTTAAGTGCGGGGACGCGCTTCTCGAAAGAGGGGGGTAGTGTAACGATCACGGATGACTAGAGTCACTAACCGGCTGGCTAACGGGTCGGACCCTTTAGTCGACTGGTTAACGTAGTCGCCCGTGGTGCGTGCGTCCCGGCTGAGGCGGATTTCTCGCTGCCCCCCAGAATTCGCTACAATCACAAGAATGAGATTTGATAATGGCCGTCGTTGTAATGATCTGTGCCCTCTGGCTATGTTAACTTATAACATTAATAAAGCAAGGACGACTTCTCTCGTGCTGGGTGTTTATTCACCGACCGGATTCCGACTGACGTTGTTACGTACATCACGTGACTTTGTTGTGGCGCTACGGAAAGCCGTAAGGGACATTAGCAAATCAAATATTACGAGCAAATATTACATCTCCCTTTTTCTGAAAAGTGCTGCTTTCTCTGCAGAGATACAGACCACGTTGAGCACGTTTATAAGCGAATACAATCTTAATAAGAAAGAATATGAAAGTGGAACTCTTATATAACTGGACTGCAACAAAGTAGTGTAAAACATTTCCTTCACTGTCTAAATGTGACGCCGTAATAACATTTCATCTTTTTTTCATTTCATTACTGGTAACTGCAATCAGCAGGTAGGTACACAAGGTAAGTGAACGCTGTAAATATTTCTTTTCAAAACATAGCAGGTATAGTACAGGTTGGTGTAGGTTCTCTCTTTTTTTAACATTCATAAGTCAAGGATTTGTCTTGGTTTGATCGTGCGACCTGACCTCGTGGTGTAACCAGGCTGTGTGTCTGGTTGTCGCTGATTGTTCGTGTCTGGAGGTTCAGCATGCTCTTGCTGATGGGCTTGTGTGTTGTTGTTAGCGCTGGTAACCTTCTGCTGTGAAGTGTGTGTGTAGTGTGAGTGTTCACTCTGCTTTGTCGCAGGTGTTGACGGTTGCGTTGGTAGATCTGACCTTCTTTGGTTTGGATGTGGTAGCTCCTGTCTGTGTTCGCTGGTCTTTCCACAGTTGCAGGTCTCCAGGATCCATCCTCCTGCCGGAAGCGGATTGGTGTGCCTGCGGGCAGGTGGGGCAGAGGTTTGGCTGTTCGGTTGTAGTATGCCTGCTGGCGCTGTTGACATCCCTCTCTCCTTTTGTGAACATCCTCCTGACTGGCGATCTGTGGCTGCAGGTGTTTTGCTGTTGATGGGAGAATGGACCGCAGCCTCCGACTCATCAGTAGCTGTGCCGGTGATTTCAGGTTGTCCACTGGTGTGTTGGGATACTCCAGTAAGCTCATGTAGGGGTCTTTGTTCTCAGCTTTGGCTTTGTCCAGGATGCGTTTGGCCGTCTGGACAGTCTTCTCGGAGAGGCCGTTGCTCTGTGGGTAGTGGGGGCTTGTGGTGGTGTGTGAGAAACCCCATGTCTGTGAGAAGTTGCGGAACTCACCAGAGCTGTAGCACGGACCGTTGTCGCTGATGATAGTCTCGGGGATTCCGTGTCGAGCCATTGCTGCTTTCAGCTTCATGATGACGGCAGATGAGGTGCAGCTGTAAAGTCTCTCTAGCTCGAAGAATCTGGAGTAGTAGTCCACAGTGACTATGAAGTCCTGTGAGTTCCATGTGAATAGGTCTGTGCCTATCACTTGCCACGGCCGCTCGGGTATGGCGTGTGACATCATTGGTTCCCTTGCATTTGCGCTGCGCCGTTCTTGGCATATGCTGCAGTCTGCTACCGCATCCTCGATCTGTTTCCCCATGCCAGGCCAGAACAGTAAGTCTCTTGCTTGGCATTTGCTTTTTTCCACGCCAAGGTGGCTGGCATGGATGCGCTGTATCATGTCCTTGCGAAGCTTTTGGGGGACAATGATTCTCTCACCTTTGAACAGGATACCGTCCATTTCTGAGATTTCTGCTCTGTGGTTCCAGTATTCCTGGATGCTGGGCGGGCACTTTTTCTTTGTGTCTGGCCAGCCAGTGAGTGTGGCTCGTCTGAGTGCGGTGAGCTGTGGATCTTGCGCTGTTTCCTGCTTGATTTCTGTGAGTCTTGTGTCGCTCACAGGGATGTTGCTGAGGACTGTGTGCACTTGGGCCTCCATCCCTTCCTGTAGGTCACTGTCGTGGTGTTCTATTGACTTGCGTGACAGTGTGTCAGCCACCGGTATGTCCTTACCGGGGCGGTGGATGATTTGGATGTCGTATTTTTGGAGCGCCAGGATCATCCGTTGCAGCCGGGGTGGTGCTGCTGCCAGTGGCTTTTTTAGTATTGCCTCCAGAGGCTTGTGGTCTGACTCCACAATCACTTTTCGTCCGTACATGTACTCGTGGAACCTCTTGCAGCTGAAGACCACAGCGTAGAGCTCCTTCTCTATCTGTGCGTAGTTTTCTTCAGTGCTGTTGAGTGACTTGGACGCATAGGCAATTGGTTTGCCATCTTGGAGCATGACAGCCCCAAGGCCACTTTTGGATGCATCCACTTGGAGTCGCAGCTCTTTCTGCGGGTCGAAATATGAGAGTACTGGACCTGGGTGTTGTGTAATGAGATTCTTCATCTCTTGGAACGCCTTGTCGTGGACTGCATCCCACACAAACTCACTGTCCTGTTTCAGAAGCTGTCTGAGGGGTGAGTTTATCTGTGAGAGGTGTGGAGCGAATCTGGCGAGGTAGTTGATCATGCCGAGGACTGTCTCCAGCTCTGCTTTGTTCTGTGGGGGTTGCATGTCCTTGACCGCCTTCACCTTGTGTGGGTCTGGTTTGATGCCTTCGTGTGAGAGCGTGTGGCCGAAGTAGCTTACCTCGGACACGCATATGTGACACTTGTCGGGGTTGAGCCTCACCCCTCGCTCCCTTGTGCGCTTCAGCATCGCTCTGAGACGCTGGTCATGTTCCTCTTTAGTCTTGCCGAACACTAGTATGTCGTCCACTATGGCCGTCACACCGTCCAATCCTTCATATGTTTCATCCACACGTCTCTGGAACTCGTCTTGAGCGGACACGATTCCGAATGGCAGTCTGAGGAAACGATACCTGCCAAACACGGTGTTAAATGTCGTCAACATTGAGGATTCAGTGCTCAGTTTGATGGCCCAATAGCCTGACCGCGCGTCTAACACGCTAAAGTACTCAGCTCCAGCGAGCTTTGTGGTGGCGTCCTCCAGCGTGGGGAGGGGGTAGTGAGGTCGTTGTATCACTTTGTTAAGAGCTCTGGGGTCTAAACACACTCTAAGTTTGCCTGTCTTTGGCTTCTCAACAATGACGAGTGCGTTCACCCATTCTGTGGGTTCTGTTACCTTACAGATTATGCCGCCTTTCTCCATGCTGTCAAGCTCGTTCCTCAGTTTGCTGCGTAGGGCGATGGGGATTCTGCGTGGCGGGCAGACGACCAGCGTTGCATCTGGTGTGACGCGGAAGGTGCACTCGCCTGGGAACTCTCCTATTCCCTGGAAAACATCTGCATACTCATCCATTATGCTCTGTGATGTGACATTGTTTTCCTCACTCACAGCCATCACTATTTTTACCAAGTTTAGGTCACGGCATGTTTTCATTGCCATGACTGGTGGGGCGTTTGTGTCAATGACGTAAAAGTCAAGCATCATTGCATTGTCTCTGTACTTACATTTGAGTTTGCATGTGCCTTTCACGCTCAGCGCGCCTCCTCCATATTCAGTGAGTCTGTGTATTGCTGGTTTCAGTGTCACATTTTTGAACAGCGCCTGGAACAGGTTGGTGGGAATAGTATTGGCCTGTGCCCCAGTGTCTAGTTTAAACTTTACCTTCTGTGGAGGTGTGCCAATTCCAACCTCTACGTAAGCCTGCTCGTTGCTTTTTCCGTTGTTCTCTATTGAGACGCAGTCTATGTACAGCTCTGTCTGTTCTCCCACAGCGGTGCTCTCCACTGTAATGTTGTCGAAGTACAGTTCTTCCTGCTCTCTGTCAGTGGTGTACTCTTCTGGGTTCTCTCCGACGGCATGTACTGTGCCGCGGTAGTACTTTGTCTGTCCCTGGGAGCTAGACTTGCATACTTTAGCAAAATGATTGAGCTTCTTGCATTTAATGCATTGTTTACCCTTAGCTGGGCAACTGGCTTTAGCGCCGTGTAGCCCTCCACAATAGCTACACGCCCTAGCGGCGGTGCTAACTTTACCTTCCCTTTGTCTGATGTTAGCGTTAGCTGCTTTGGGTGCGTTCGGTTTGTAAGTCTTTCTGCCTATTGCGTGCACCGTTTCATGTGTGCTGCCCTGGCCCATAAACTTTAGCTGTTGCTTTGCTAGCTCGTGTGAGCGGGCTACATCTATGGCTTTTTCTAGCGTTAGCTCAGCTCCCTGGCTAAGTAGCTTTTCTCTCACTCTGGGTGAGTTGGTGGCAAACACGATGCGGTCCCTGACCATCTCGTCGGCATTTGGGTAGCCACAGTCTTTGACTAGGAGCTTTAGTTCAGTTACAAATCGTTCGAAGGATTCACTCTCTCCCTGCATCTTTTCATGAAATTTATATCTGGCATAAATCGGGTTTGCTTTGGGGGTGATGTACTCAGTGTACTTATCGTAGTACGTTTCTAGCTTCTTGGCTTGTTCTCCGCTAAGTGTCCAAGTGTTGTGCACATCGCGCCCTTTTTCCCCTATCCAGAGCAGGAGGTAGCTGCATTTCTCCTCTTCGTTCTTCCCGCGCAGGGGGCCCTTGAACATTAGCTCCGTTGTTTGTCGAAATCGTCTCCATGCTTCAGGTAAGTTCGCCGATTCCCAGTCCATCCGTGGAGCTGGAACGCCGTACGAATCCATATTGGGTATTTAAACTCCGCTACTCTGACACCATGTAATGATCTGTGCCCTCTGGCTATGTTAACTTATAACATTAATAAAGCAAGGACGACTTCTCTCGTGCTTGGTGTTTATTCACCGACCGGATTCCGACTGACGTTGTTACGTATATCACGTGACTTTGTTGTGGCGCTACGGAAAGCCGTAAGGGACATTAGCAAATCAAATATTACTAGCAAATATTACAGTCGTCACATCATGACAAGACGAAAATGCTGAGATGGATGTTCCGCTAATTGCTGAGTGTAACTGTGATTTTTGTGTTTGTATGTGTGTGCGTGTGTGTGTGTGTGTGTGTCTGTCTGTGTGCTGCACGTCTTTACGTAAGTATACATAGTTAATAGTTGGGGGGATGAGCTTTATTTTTCAGTAGAAAGTGATGTAATTTGCTGGATAGATAATGTTCTCTGCTTCCCGGATGAGGATGATGACATCACTCGTGAGGCAAACTGACTGAGATGTCGGCCATCTTAACTCTTAAAAATGCACATTGCCTCAAGGATGGTGAGTAGTATGAAAATAATACCCCGCTTTCCTGAAAGGCAGAAAAGAAGCCTTGATGAATGGGTTTGTACAGAGCTCTCTTTCCAGTATTAATATCATTATCCAGTAATCCAGTGTTGTGGCCAGCCACAACGCTTTGACAAAATTGCCACCAACGCTCGAAAAAAATTGAGCTATAATGAAAAAGTTTGTGGTTGAGCTAGATTACCCCTAAGATATTTTAAGATCATGTGGGCTTTATTGGTCCTTCTCTGGAAGCTGGGTCATGGCGGCTGTGTTGATCCTTCTCTGGAAGCTGGGTCATGGCAGCTGTGTTGATCTTTCTCTGGAAGCTGGGTCATGGCAGCTGTGTTGATCTTTCTCTGGAAGCTGGGTCATGGCGGCTGTGTTGATCCTTCTCTGGAAGCTGGGTCATGGCGGCTGTGTTGATCTTTCTCTGGAAGCTGGGTCATGGCGGCTGTGTTGATCTTTCTCTGGAAGCTGGGTCATGGCGGCTGTGTTGATCCTTCTCTGGAAGCTGGGTCATGGCGGCTAGAAAGAGTAGAGGCAGAGGAGCAAAGAGCAAGAGGTGGTGAAAGATAAAGACAAAGGTAAATAACATAATTAAGTCAACTGTGTAAAACTAGAGTGTCGTCATGGTACTTATAATATAGAGTTTCTCGATTTTAATTTAACTAAATTGTGGGACACCCACTGATCTTTCTGGAATGATATAAAATCTGTGAAGCAACAGCGGCGCCATCTTGTTGTTCCCTGCATCAGAGCCGTAGAAGCAGACACAGATGAGAGGCTGGACATCACCAGCGACCTGTTTCTCGTTAGGTGAGCATTTATGCCTCTCATAATCTTATTCGTTGCAAGTTATGATTATGAATGTGCTTAATTACATGTGCAGCTAATACCATTGGACCTCAGAGCATACAGTTGACAACTATTAACGTTAAAAAATTACATTACAACCATAAACATTTAATAAATTAATATTTCTTCTACCATTGCTCTCACTTGTGTATAGTTCTGCTGCATCCATTTTCAGATGTCATCTTACAACTTTATGCTGCACATCTAGTCAGGGACAAGCCTGCAGAGATCCCAGAAACAAATTTAAGGAATACGAATATGGCTGCCGAGGAACTTCCATTTGCTTCAACCTTAGTGAATGTACTATCATCATATTATCTATCTAGAGTTTATTATAGATCAGTGGGTACAACAGAACCAACATATGGAGCTAAAGCTCTACATATATACTTAGCACAAAAAGTAAGGAAATTTGTATTTGGTAGATTATTTATTTGTTGTAACAATGATTCTTGGCAATAAACCTAATACCGTTGGAAAGCCTGTTTATTTCCCTTTTAAATTGTGCCACATTTGTAAGGAACATGCATTTGTGGGATGAGCAGCAGAGCTGAGTATGTGGGTTGCGCCCATGAAAAATTTGCCAAATCTTCTCCGCCAATGCCAAAAAGCTAGTTTTGCTGTTGCTATTGACTCTTGTTTTGAGCTTCTGGTACCCCAGGTGCTGACAATCAGGTGCCTGATATAAGATTTATTGCCAAGAAGCATTGTTACAACAAAGAAATAATCTACCAAACACACATTTCCTTACTTTTTGTGCTAAGTATATATGCCAACAAGACACATTTAGTCAGATTTGATGGGATTGGTCTTAATCATACCAATTAACTGTTTGCATATTGAACTTTCCATTGAGGTGGAGGAGATCACATAAATGGAGCCACTGCCTTACAACTAAACCCATAACCAGAATAGATGAAATGAGATCAAACATGAATGGCCATGTGGACTATGTGGTAAAACAAGGAAATTCAAGCAACAACAGAGAACAGGATATGGTGAGAAAAAATGTACAAATAAAATAAAATAAATACTACGCACGTATGCACATGTGCGCTCACACACACACACACACACACACACACACACACACACCCACACACACACACTCACACACACACAATATATACAATACATACTAAAACAAAAGGATGGGTGCACGGTGGCGCAGTGGTTAGTGCTGTCGCCTCACAGCAAGAAGGTCCTGCGTTTGAACCCTGGGGTTGTCTAACCTTGAGGGTCATCCCAGGTCATCCTCTGTGTGGAGTTTGCATGTTCTCCCCGTGTCTGTGGTGGGTTTTCTCTGGGTACTTCGGTTTCCCCCACCATCAAAAAGACATGCATGTTAGGGTTAATACTCCTGTCTGTGCCCCTGACTGAGGCATGGCAAGACGAACAGGAGTTGGTCCCTGGGCGCTGCATGACGGCTGCCCACTGGTCCTAGCTATGCAGCTAGGATGGGTTAAATGCAGAGCATAATTTCCCCACGAGGATTAATAAAGTATATCAAAATCAAATTAAGAAAAAAAACCATTCTCTGCCAAAATCATCTGCTCACCTCTCAGGTCAAGTAAAACAGGTGCTACAAGTTCTATTTATGAAGTGCATTTTGTTGTACCTTATTTTTTGTCTTTTGGTCTGTGGAAGATCATACTATCCTTGAGTTACTCTTGTTTGCTGTACTCTTTTGATTATTCCTCAAGGATGGTCTTTGTTGCCTTCTTACCTCACTCTGGCTCATTTCTCTGACTCATCACATTTTCATCTGCTCCAACACATATGACTCAATTTCTAATGTCCTGATCTCTATCTATCTATCTATCTATCTATCTATCTATCTATCTATCTATCTATCTATCTATCTATCTATCTATCTATCTATATCTATCTATCTATCCACTCAATAACTACCTATACAGTGTGCCTATACAGGTTCATTTCCCAACTGTTAGTTTATAAAGACAGATATTAACATAGCATTAACACGCTGAGAAATGAGCTACATTTTTAGTAGTGTTATTGCAAGTTGTTGCATGGCATTTTGCAAGTGGGTGAAATCAAATAAGATCAACATGTCAGCAAATCTTGAAAATATACTTTTTTCAATCAAACAAAAAATAAACCTCAAACAGAGATGTCTGTATTATGTAAATTGTTTCTGATATGATTTTTTTTTCAGAGTCCTACAGTGCAGCGCTGTTGATGGTGATAGGCCTGTTTGGTGGAATATGGGACTCCCTTTGGTCACTCATATAATAATTACGTTACGTTTTCTTTTGAGTGTCCTAAAATGTCTTCTGCTAAATAGACTAAAATAGACTAGACTAGACTAGAATAGAATAAAATAGAATGGAAAACCCAGCCACTGAGGATGCACAAGCCAGTGTATTCTTAATGCCAGTCCCAAGCCCAGATAAATGGGGAGGGTTGCATCAAGAACAGCATCTGGCGTTAATCCTTTGCCAAATCAAATATGTGGTTCATAAATCCGATTTCCATACCAGATTGGTCGAGGCCCAGGTCACCAACGACGGTCACTGGTACTGTTGGCCAGCAGAGTGCCAGCGGAAACTATGCTACTGTTGGGCAAATGAGAATGAGAGGGGGAAGGCATGTCCAGAGGCAGCGGGAGAGGAGGAATGGTAAGAGTGTGGAGGTGAAAGTCGGAACTTTGAATGGTGGCACTATGACTGGTAAAGGGAGAGAGATGGCTGATATGATGGAGAGAAGGAAGGTAGATATACTGTGTGTGCAAGAGACAAGGTGGAGGGGGGAGTAAGGCCAGGAGCATTGGAGGTGGGTTCAGACTCTTCTACCATGGTGCAGATAGGAGGAGAAATGGGGTAGGGTTAATTCTGAAGGAAGAGTATGTCAAGAGTGTATTGAAGGTGAAGAGTGTTGGACAGAGTGATGAGTATGAAGCTGGAAACCGAAGTTGTGTTGATGAATGTTATGAGCGCTTATGCCCAGCAAGTTGGGTGTGAGATGGAAGAGAAAGAAGAATTCTAGAGTGAGTTGGATGATGTGGTGGAAAGGGTAGCCAAGGAGGAGAGAGTGGTGATTGGAGCAGACATCAATGGACATGTTGGTGAAGGGAACAGAAGTGATGAGGAGGTGATGGGTTGGTGTGGTGTCAAGGAGAGAAATGTGGAGGGACAGATTGTGGTAGATTTTGCGAAAAAGATGGAAATGGCTGTGGTGAATACATACACTACCGTTCAAAAGTTTGGGATCACATTGAAATGTCCATATTTTTGAAGGAAAAGCACTGTACTGTTCAATGAAGATAACTTTAAACTAGTCTTAACTTTAAAGAAATACACTCTATACATTGCTAATGTGGTAAATGACTATTCTAGCTGCAAATGTCTGGTTTTTGGTGCAATATCTACATAGGTGTATAGAGGCCCATTTCAAGCAACTATCACTCCAGTGTTCTAATGGTACAATGTGTGTGCTCATTGGCTCAGAAGGCTAATTGATGATTAGAAAACCCTTGTGCAATCATGTTCACACATCTGAAAACAGTTTAGCTCGTTACAGAAGCTACAAAACTGACCTTCCTTTGAGCAGATTGAGTTTCTGGAGCATCACATTTGTGGGGTCAATTAAACGCTCAAAATGGCCAGAAAAAGAGAACTTTCATCTGAAACTCGACAGTCTATTCTTGTTCTTAGAAATGAAGGCTATTCCATGCGAGAAATTGCTAAGAAATTGAAGATTTCCTACACCGGTGTGTACTACTCCCTTCAGAGGACAGCACAAACAGGCTCTAACCAGAGTAGAAAAAGAAGTGGGAGGCCGCGTTGCACAACTGAGCAAGAAGATAAGTACATTAGAGTCTCTTGTTTGAGAAACAGACGCCTCACAGGTCCCCAACTGCCATCTTCATTAAATAGTACCCGCAAAACACCACTGTCAACATCTACAGTGAAGAGGCGGCTGCGGGATTCTGGGCTTCAGGGCAGAGTGGCAAAGAAAAAGCCATATCTGAGACTGACCAATAAAAGAAAAAGATTAAGATGGGCAAAAGAACACAGACATTGGACAGAGGAAGACTGGAAAAAAGTGTTGTGGACGGATGAATCCAAGTTTGAGGTGTTTGGATCACAAAGAAGAACGTTTGTGAGACGCAGAACAAATGAAAAGATGCTGGAAGAATGCCTGACGCCATCTGTTAAGCATGGTGGAGGTAATGTGATGGTCTGGGGTTGCTTTGGTGCTGGTAAGGTGGGAGATTTGTACAGGGTAAAAGGGATTCTGAATAAGGAAGGCTATCACTCCATTTTGCAACGCCATGCCATACCCAGTGGACAGCGCTTGATTGGAGCCAATTTCATCCTACAACAGGACAATGACCCTAAACACACCTCCAAATTGTGCAAGAACTATTTAGAGCAGAAGCAGGCAGCTGGTATTCTATCGGTAATGGAGTGGCCAGCGCAGTCACCAGATCTGAACCCCATTGAGCTGTTGTGGGAGCAGCTTGACCGTATGGTACGCAAGAAGTGCCCATCCAACCAATCCAACTTGTGGGAGCTGCTTCTGGAAGCGTGGGGTGCAATTTCTCCAGATTACCTCAACAAATTAACAGCTAGAATGCCAAAGGTCTGCAATGCTGTAATTGCTGCAAATGGAGGATTCTTTGACGAAAGCAAAGTTTGATGTAAAAAAAATCTTATTTCAAATACAAATCATTATTTCTAACCTTGTCAATGTCTTGACTCTATTTTCTATTCATTTCACAGCATATGGTGGTGAATAAGTGTGACTTTTCATGGAAAACACAAAATTGTTTGGGTGATCCCAAACTTTTGAACGGTAGTGTATTTCAAGAAGAGGGAGGAGCACAGGGTGATGTACAAGAGTGGAGGAAAGTGCACACAGGTAGACTACATCTTATGTAGGAGGCACGATCTGAAAGGGATTGGGGAAGGCAAGGTGGTGACAGGGGAGAATGTAGCTAGGCAGCATCGGATGGTGGTCTGTAGGATGACTTTGGAGACCAAGAAGAGGAAGATAGTGAAGGTAGAGCCAAGGATCAAATGGTAGAATTTGAAGAAGGAATACAGTTTTGTGGAGTTCATGGAGGAGTTAAGACAGGCACTGGGTGGTAGTGAAGAGTTGCTGGATGGCTGGGCAAGCACTGCAGAAATAGTAAGGGAGACAGCTAGGAAGGTACTTGGTGTATCATCTGGACAGAGGAAGGAAGACAAAGAGACTTGGTGGTGGAATGAGGAAGTATAGCAAAGTATACAGAGAAAGAGGTTGGCAAAGAAGAAGTGGGATAGTCAGAGAGATGAAGAAAATAGACAGGAGTAAAAGGAGATGCAGCATAAAGCGAAAAGAGGTGGTGAAGGCAAAGGAAAAGGTGTATGGTGAGTTGTATGAGAAATTAGACACTAAAGAAAGTGAGAAGGACTTGTACCAATTGGGTGGACAGAGGGACTGAGCTGGGAAGGATGTGCAGCAGGTTAGGGCGATCAAAGATAGAGATGGAAATGTGCTGACAAACAAGGAGAGTGTATTGAGAAGGTGGAAGGAGTACTTTGAGGGGGAGATAGAGATGGAAATGTGCTGACAAACAAGGAGAGTGTATGGAGAAGGTGGAAGGAGTACTTTGAGGGGCTGATGAATGAAGAAAATGAGAGAGCGAGAAGGTTGGATGATGGGATAGTGAATCAGGAAGTTCAGTGGATTAGCAAGGAGAAAGTGAGGACAGCTATGAAGCGGATGAAAAGTGGAAAAGTGGTTGGTCCAGATGATATACCTGTGGGGGCATGGATGTGTTTAGGAGAGATGGCAGTGGGGTTTTTAACTAGTTTGTTTAACACATTCTTGGAAAGTGAGAGGATGCCTGCAGAGTGGAGAAGAAGCATACCGGTACCCAGTAGCGAACCGTGGGTTCTGGTAGTGGGCCTTCAACGGCACAATGATATTGTAATCAGCCAAATTAGGGTATTTTTTTTTTAATATGTGAACAGCTCCAACACACAGCTCTAACACACACACACACACACACACACACACACACACACACGCACACGCACACGCACACACACACAGCCAGTAACTCAGTGCCTTGAGATCCAGCAAAATCAAATCCATTGGATATCAAATAGCCTTTGTCTCTCTCCATACTTGGAAAACAATGAAAATGCACATGACATGGCCTCTGCTTCTGGCCTACAACATCACCACGGACAGTGCTAGCATACAGCATCAAAAAACCTCTCCTTTACAAACTGACCAGACCAAGTCAAAGCAATTCATTAGCAAAGAATAGAAATAACGATAAAATCAACCTTCACATGCAGAATATGCCATGAACAAAGTCGGAATACAATCATGCAAAATATGCCAAACCTTACGCCATAATCGACTCCTGTATTTTCACAATGTGTGTCCGGTGTGTGTCTGTGTGGGAGTCTATAAACGGCCAAACTAAAGCACTTGGGGCCTTTATTATTTCTGGAGGTTATTGGGGATGATCGGGGGCACCTATAAAAAATAGTAGAACATTAAAAATATGCATAATATGAGGAATATGCATAAAATATGTGGAATCCCTTCAGAATCCTGAGCAGTTCAACAAAATGGCGGGCTCTGGCTACGTCACGCCTCGGCTCTTTCCGCCGTTCGCACAAACCTCGCGTTCTTAACGGGTTGCTGGATGGCGGTCGGAGACAGCGAGCAGCGTTGGGAATAGAACGTGTCCGTGAAATAAGCCACAACGTCAGAGTCGCATTTGCATGGGCCGAGCACGGGCGTATATGGCGGCTGTCACGTGAAGTGAACTCAATAAAGTTTTCTGGTTTTGAATGGAAATCAGCGCGTGCGGGCGATTCGGGTTTGGGCGGGTCTGACGAACAATAAAGTTGGCCGCTGCTGCGCGCGTGGAAGTGTCCGAGTGTCTTATCTGATGAATCACATTTAAAGGCCCAAACATACTCGGGCGGAACGTACGCGGAGCGGACTCCACGAGGAATGTTCGCAGTCATTTGGGCTTCCATAGTCGAGCGCACTTTCGCGTTGTAGTTTCCTGTAAAGCTGTCCGTAAAACACTACATTACCCACAATGCTTGCGTGTTGTTTACACGCTTCTGTCACGGCGTCCGACACTGACGACGAGGATGAGATGCTCTTGCCTGCTGGCTCTACAAGAAAATAAACTGAAGAGACGGTGGTATGTATCCTCTCTGTGACGTGTTGTACAGGTGTGGGTACTTTCGCACCTTCTACTCATATATTTTCGCAATGTGTGTGTGTGGTGTTAGTGTGTGTTAGTGTAGATAGCGGGACCAAAAACTAAAGCCATTTATGATCCTAATTTCTTTTGGAGGTGCTAGGTATTGTTCCAGAGAGGACCAGAAAAATAGCAGAAAATTAAAATAATTATAATAATTATGCATAATATGCGGAATATGCATAAAATATGTGGAATATGCAAAAATATGCGGAATTAATTTGGTCATTTTAGAATGTTCTGGAGGCATAAACAATGCTTCAACAAGACATTTCCATGTTCCTAACCTCCTTCATGGCAAATTCAGGCCCATTTTAATGTCACATGTCTCCCCTGTGCACTTTTGAATTTCTAAGTACATTTGTTCAAAAATAAAGGGTTCTATGACCTTGATTCTTTTTGGAGGTTGCTGGTTATAGCCCTGGACATCATAAGAAATTATCAAAAAATTTAGAGTTTGTGCCCGCCTCTGGTCGTGACCACAATTCAATATGTAAATAAACTATGAGACTGTGGTCATGACTGAGGTCCTGTTGCCGCGTCACTGATTGGGCTGATGTGACACCAGGAGCGGTCATCCTGGATTTAGCTAATAAACGTCATGATCACCGCAACTTGGTTGCGGGTCACTTACTAGTATTGAGTATATGTCTGTGAATGTTCTCATTCATCCAGGTCATGGTCATCCAAAGGAATTGAATCGAGTGCAACTGGACTTGGTATATATCCGTGAAGGCGTTTCACCTCTCATCCAAGAGGCTTCATCAGTTCGTGCCTTTCTGACTAGACCAAGCTAGTCTGACTGGCTGGTGATGAAACTCAGACATTTATCCTCTTTGGAGTCGTTATCAGAGCTAATGATGTCCATGGCTCTTTGTGTTCCGACTGTGTTCCGACTGCCTGGTGCAGTCTTGGAGAGGATCACTGATTTCACCAAGAAAGCCCAACTATCTCAACATCACAAAACCAAAGAAAGGCAGACAAGGAAGTTTCAAAACTTACAGCGACGAACCGACAACACTAGCCAATCAGATATACTTACCTGGAGACAAAAGACAGAACATCCCACAAAAAATGGAACGTAAAACAGATGGATCAAGAATCTGCTGGACAAGGTACTTACCCAATCAGAGAAGGAGGTCTTAGCCAAAGGACTGAACTTCGCCATGATACCCAAACAACTACCTATAGTTAACCTCATCACATCCACAGAATCAGCTATAAGGAAATACAATCTAACGGAAACTGAGGCGGAACAGCTTAGATTAAAGGTATCAGCAGCTCTGTCCAATGCAAAACTCCCTCCTTCCAACCTAACCATGGAGGAAAGGAAAGCCGTGACAGCCCTGAGCATGGATGAAAACATCACTATCCTTCCAGCAGATAAGGGGAGATGCACGGTTATCCTCAACACAACAGACTACCACGCCAAGATCACGTCATTGCTCAGCGACACCGACACCTATGAACCTCTGAGACGCGATCCAACTAGTGGTTACAAGAGGGGAATAATAGAATACCTACAGAAACTAAAGAAAGGAGGAACCATTGATCGGATACAATACCACCGTCTCTACCCACAAGATAACATTCCATGCATATATGGGCTTCCTAAGATCCATAAAAATTGAACCGCCCTCAGGCTCATCGCCAGCAGCATAAACTCAGCCACGTACAACATTGCCAAACATATAGCCAACATCTTGACCCCTTTAGTGGGCGAAACACCTCAGCATTTCCAGTGTTTCTCTGAAACACAAACTGAGCATCATTAGAACTCTGCAACACAGAGCTGACAATGTGCCCAGCAGCACTCAGGCCCAACGGGAAGAACACAAACACCTGAAGGGAGCTTTAAAAAGCTGCGGCTACCCCAGTTGGACCTTTTTTGAAAACTGCAACACGTTCCAAAAAGACCAACCAGGTGAGTGACGAGGAGAAAAGGAACTGAAGGAAGAGCACAGTTATCCCGTATGTTTCTGTGGTCTCCAAGAAACTCAGGAGAACTTTTAACAAACACCGCATCCCGGTATACTTCAAACCCAGCAACACACTCCGACAAAGACTGGTTCATCCCAAAGACCGTGTACCACACACCCAAAAAAGCAATCTGGTGTATGCTGTACAATGCAATGAGGATTGCACTGACCTATACATAGGAGAACCAAACAACCACTACACAAACGGATGGCCCAACACAGAAGGCCAAATTCCTCAGGACAAGACTCAGCAGTTTATCTACACTTAAAGGAGAAGACATACTCCTTCGAGGACAGCAACATACACATTTTGGACAGGGAAGATAGATGGTTTGAAAGAGGGGTGAAGGAAGCCATCTATGCCAAACTGGAAAAACCATCTCTCAACAGAGGATGAGGTCTGCGACACCACCTATCTCCCACTTACAATGCCGTCCTTTCATCTCTACCCAGGAGACTCAAGAAGCTTAGCCTCCAAGAACAAGTCGGTCACTAATGGCTCGAACGACTCATGACCACTGAATGGAGCACTAACGAAGTCGAAACTAACACCTCTTACGACCGTCGCAGCTTAACATCGGATCACAAAGAGCCACGTATATCAATACCTCTGATAACGACGGGCGTTGCTACACATTGGAACACAAAGAGCCATGGACATCGTTAGCTCTGATAACGACTCCAAAGAGGATAAATATCTGAGTTTCATCACCAGCCAGTCAGACTAGCTTGGTCTAGTCAGAAAGGCACGAACTGATGAAGCCTCTTGGATGAGAGGCGAAACGTCTTCACGGATATATACCAAGTCCAGTTGCACTCGATTCAAGTCCTTTGGATATTATTGAGTATAGTAGGCCTAACGTTACATGAGCAAAGTGTGGTACCAACCAGCTATGAAGTGCCATCACAATATGTAAAATGAATATGCCAGCTTTGATTTGGAGTAAAATAAAATTAGGCAGCTTACCTTATTAGGCTACTTGAATATAAAGTCCATCCGCCGGTCCTTCTTTGTGAAGTGGGCAATGGCAGCATCGTGCAGTTTGTCCTTGGATTTAAGTTCCATCAGAAGGCCTTTTTCTATGGACATCAGTGCCAAAGCTCCGAGTCGATCCTGTCCCATTGTGTTTCTGGTGTGCGTCTTGATGCGCTTCAGGGCAAAGAAAGACCGCTCAACTGAAGAGGTGGATACGGGGATGGTCAACACCAGACAGGTGAGGTGATGAAGCATAGGCGAGACAAGGGCGGGAGTTGGCCTTCCATTTCCAATCACTTGTTGCTTTTCCTCAAAAGCATGTCTTGAGAAGGGTAACACTAACACGCTAGCAACAACGTCGCTCTCGTCTCTTCCTGTAGCCATGCTTTCTCCAACTAAACTAAACTCCATCGCACTTGTCTGATTCACAGACTAACATTAGTGATGTGCAGTTCGATTGGTTTAAGTGAACCAGTAGATTTGGATCGCCAATGTGAAAGAGTCGGTCAATCACAAGTAATGTGCATTTTAACTTCTGGAGCGATTCTGAATTGTTGGCTCATCTAGAATAGAGTAAGTATCATATTTCTTGCTTAACAAGTTGCTATTAGTCTTATTCCAGCTGCTTGAGCATTAGTCCTTTTCTCTATAGATCTGCTGTTGGTTCCTAGTGGGAACTAGTGGGATCTTATTCTAGCTGTAGCTGTCTTATTTTAGCTGTAGCTGTTTTTCACCTAGTGTGTCCTTAAATATTTCTTGTTGCCTAGCTGTTTTGACTTAGTTATCCTTTTAGCTTATACATATATTCCTTGATAACTTGCAGTTTGCAGCTTCAATAGTTTTGTGTGAGATTTGATAGAGTTTTACACAAGTGACCAGTTTCTGGACAATAGGCCTACTTTCATTTTAGCTCTTTGGCCAATTGGATGTTAAGTGGCCAGGGTGTGAACTGCACTCCTGGCAGACAACTAGCAATCAGTGTTCTTTAAATCACTGCTGCTACTTGGAAGTGTCAGGCAAACAAGCCGAGAGAAAACAGGTCTAGGCTGAACAAAGGCTAGATTGAACAAAGGCAAACGCGACTTTTTCAAGCCAAGACGTCGTCAAGCAAGGAGTGCTCTTTTTAGATCCAATCAGTCATCTGTATTTTGTGTACCTAGTATAGAATATGTGCTTCCTTCACATGTCCTTTCCTCTTCCTGGGGCTGGCATAGATGATGGGTCACTCCTCGGCGCTGCGACCCTACCAATCTCATCTATCCCACTCTGTCTACTCACGTTGAGCAGGTGGTGATGGGAGGGCTCTGGAATTGCCAGTCCGTGGTGCCAAAAGCTGAGTTTATCTCAAGCTATGCATCCTTGCTCTCCCTCAACTTTCTTGCTCTAACTGAGACCTGGATCACGTCAGAAAACACTACCACACCCGCAGCTCTGTCAGATGTGTACTCTTTTTCTCACACTCCCAGAGCTGGGAGGCGAGGTGGTGGTACCGGCCTGCTTATCTCCTGGAAATGGAAATACTCTCTTGTTTCCATTCCACAATTTTCTCTTCCCTCTTTTGAATTTCATGCGGTTACCGTCTCTTATCCAGTCAAACTCACCATTGTGGTTGTGTACTGCCCACCAGCCCCCCTTGGCGAGTTTCTGGAGGAGCTTGACACACTTGTCTCACACTTCCCTGATTATGCCTCTGCACGTATCCTTCTCGGTGACTTCAACGTCCACATTGACAAGTTAGATCCTCTTCTCTCTTTCCTCTCCTCCTTTGACCTTCACCTCTCACCCTCTCCTCCTACCCACAAGGCCAGCAACCAGCTGGACCTTATCTTTACTAGACACTATCCTATTTCCAATCGCTCTGTTACTCCCCTCCAGCTCTCTGACCACTATTTCATGTCCTACTCTCTCTCCCTCTCTTCTTCCCCCTCAGCCCCTCCTCCTACCCACATGGTTTCCACCCATAGACACCTCCGCTCTCTTTCCACCACTGATCTTTCTTCCTCTGTTACCTCTATCCTCCCTACACCTGAATCTTTCTCTCTTCTACCCCCTGGCACTGCTACTGATCTTCTTCTCTCTACCCTTTCCTCTTCTCTGGACAACCTCTGCCCCCTCACCTCCAGGCCTGCACGCCCAACTCCACCTGCCCCTTCTTTGGCTGTCCGACTCATTACGTACTGACAGATGGAGCCTAAGCATGGCAGAGCGCAAGTGGCGAAAAGGCAAACTCCCAGAGGACCTTCTCAACTTCCAATCTCTTCTTTCCACTTTCTCCTCCTCCCTTTGTGCTGCTAAAGCTGCCTTCTATCACTCTAAAATCCAATCCTCTGCCTCTAATCCTAAGACTCTTTGAAACCTTCTCTACACTTTTTCAACCCCCACCTCCTCCTCCTACTTCCTCCCTGATGACTTCGCTAACGTCTTTGACAAGAAGGTAAACGACATCAGATCCTCCTTTTCTCACCACCCAGTTGGCGCTCCTTGTACTAGCCCACCCTCTGCACCCTCCGTCATCTCTCCTCATCCCACCCTATCCCACCTCGCTCCCCTCTCCCCCGATGAGGTCCCCAACCTCATCATATCCAGTCGCCCCACCACAAGCTCCCTTGACCCAGTCCCCTCCCCTCTTCATCAGTCTATAGCACCTGAACTCCTTCCCTTTCTAACCCACCTCATCAACACCTCCCTCCAGGCAGGATGCTTTCCATCTGCCTTCAAGACTGCTAGAGTCACCCCCTTTCTCAAGAAACCATCACTTAACACCTCTGACGTCAAAAACTACAAACCGGTTTCCCTTCTACCCTTTCTATCCAAAACTCTCGAATGTGCTGTCTTTAACCAACTTGCTTTATACCGCCACCAGAATAACCTCCTGGACCCCAACCAGTCTGGGTTCAAGGTGAGTCACTCAAACAGAGACGGCCCTCCTGGCAGTGACAGAATCACTGCACTCTGCGAGAGCAAACTCTCTCTCCTCTGTCCTGATACTCCTGGATCTGTTAGCTGAGTTCGACACAGTGAACCACCAGATCCTCCGCTCTACCCTCGAGGGGATGGGTGTCACAGGCTCTTTATGGATTTTGGACTGCTGATAACGAAAATCACCTTAAACTTTTCCCATCACATATCTTTTCGTAGATATAACCCATTTTTGTGATTTCCTGTCATATTTTAAGTCTACTAGTACATTGCCCACAAAGCAAGCTGTTTTGACCAGTCAAAGCATGCATGGGCATGCACTCAGTGTAGGTGCTATGCAAATGTTGTCTTAGCATGACTAAGCATGCCCAGGCATGCTTAGTCATGTTAGATGCTGGCAGACAGGCTATAAAAGATGCTCACATTTACAGATGTTGTTTGGACGTATGTTGATGCACATGTTCTTCAGGCAATAGCATAGTGAGTATACTTAACAATAGGATTTATTGTCTTCAGGAAGATTTAATACAGCAGAAATGTTCGCCAATGTTGCAACAGCTGTGATACATTCTGTTACATCTGTGGTGAGTATACGCTTAAAGCTCAAAGGCGCACCATGACTGCACTTATTAAGAAAGAGCTCTACTTCGGATGTAGAATAGGTGACCAAAAGAAACCCTGGGCTCCTCACAGTTATTGTGCATCATGTGCAGTCAACCTGAGAACTTGTCTCAGAGGTACTCAAAAGTCAATGACATTTGCAGTCCCAACGATATGGTGAGAACTTCTGCCTGACCAATGTATCTGGTTTCCCTACTAAAAATAAGAAATCTATTGAATACCCCAATCTGCCTTCAGCTATGAGACCAGTGCCATTTGATGACAGTTTGCCAGTACCGAAGCCACCAGAAACATGGAGCCTAGATGAGGCAGATGAAGATGCCACAGCCCATGAACCAGATGTGGAAAACAGTGCTGATCCAGATGTTGAACCCTTTATGCCCTCATCTGATAACACAGCCAGAATTAAATGAATCGACCAGGGACTTAGATTTGTCAAAACCTAACGCAGAAGTCCTTCGTTCAAGATTACAAGGATGGGGTTTTCTGTCACCAAGTACAAAAATGTCTATCTTTCAGAACCATCAGGAACATGTAACAAACTTCTTTACACAGGTTGTCAACCTCTGTTTCTGCACTGACACTGATGGATTGTTCATGGCTTTGGGTTATGTGCATGACCCACACTAATGGTGTATTTTCATAGATTCATCAAAACATTGTGACATTGCGACCATGGAAAAGAGGTATCGGGGCAAGTGAAATCCATCAATGCTGGCTGACTATTGTTGGACACTAACATGAGAGGCACCAGATGCTGAGTACAAACGAAAATCAGCTGTAAAACCTTTTAAGATCAGTTGAACTAATACAATGTATCAGCATCATTATGCGATTAAACGTGTTAAATTCAATACAAGTTTTTTTTTAACGTTTTTCCAAATTCCTATGTGATATAAAAAATCTGAAATAATTTTTTGTGTTCAGCTAGACATTGTCTATCATAATCTCTATTTTTTTTTTCAGGGAGCTACACTGTTGAAAAAAAATGTTGTCCAGTGATTTTAAAGAATAAGGGCGATATGCAGAGTTGTACCAACTACAGAGGTATAAAGTTGACCAGCCACAGCATGAAGATATGAGAAAGAGTAGTGGAAGCTACATTAAGAGGAAAGGTGACGATTAGCGAGCAGCAGTATGGTTTCATGCCACGAAAGAGCACTACAGATGTGATGTTGCTTTGAGAATGTTGATGAAGAAGTATAGAGAAGGTCAGAAGGAGTTACATTGTGTGTTTGTGGATTTAGAGAAAGCATATGACAGTGTGCCAAGAGAGGAGATGTGGTATTGAATGAGGAACTTGAGAGTGGCAGAGAAGTATGTAAGACTGGTGCAGGATATGCATGAAGGCAGAGTGACAGTGGTGAGGTGTGCAGTTGAAATGACAGATGGGTTCAAAATGGAGGTGGGATTACATCAAGGATCGGCTCTGAGCCCTTTCTTGTTTGCAATGGTGATGGACAGGTTGATGGACGAGATCAGGCTGGAGTCTCAGTGGACTACGATGTTCGCAGTTGACATTGTGATCTGTAGCAAGAGTAGGTAGCAGGTTGAGGAGAGCCAGGAGTGGTGGAGGTATGCACTGGAGAGAAGAGGAATGAAAGTCAGTAGGAGCAAGGCAGAATACCTATGCGTGAATGAGAGGGAGGCCAGTGGAATGGTGAGGATGCAAGGAGTAGAGGTGGCAAAGGCATATGAGTTTAAATACTTGGGGTCAACTATTCAAAGTAATGGGGAGTGCGGAAGACAGGTGAAGAAGAGAGTGTAGGCAGGGTGGAGTGGGTGGAGAAGAGTGTCAGGAGTAATTTGTGACAGAAGGGTACCAGCAAGAGTTAAAGGGAAGGTTTACAAGATGACAGTGAGACCAGCTATGTTGTATGGTTTGGAGGCAGTGGCACTGATGAAAAGACAGAAGGCGGAGCTGGCAGAGTTGAAGATGCTAAGATTTTCATTGAGAGTGACAAAGAAGGACAGGATTAGAATGAGTATATTAGAGGGACTGCTCAGGTTGGATGGTTTGGCGACAAAGCAAGAGAGGCAAGATTGAGATGGTTTGGACATTTGCAGAGGAGAGATGTTGAGTATATTGGGAGAAGGATGCTAAATATGGAACTTGCAAGGAAAGAGGAAAAGAGGAGGGCCAAAGAGGAGTTTCATGGATGTGGTGAGAGAGGACATGCAGGTGGCTGGCATGACAGAATAAAATACAGAGGACAGGAAGAGATGGAAACGGGTGATCCACTGTGGCGACCCCTGACGAGAGCAGCCAAAGGTAGTAGTAGTAGTAATGGTAATATTAATAGAATAGAAGAGCCATGAAGAAAGCTGGATGAGATGGAAATGAAAGCCCAGGGCTAAATTTAGTTAATGCATTCACAGTAGTTTGTTAACATTCTGTTGTCTTTCCCACACCTGTTCTGACTGTGCTGTGGGCTGTGTAGCCAAGAGATGATCATGTAAGAGCAGTTATTATTGACTGAGTAGTTTATTTCTAGTGAAATGTATGTTTGACTGAAAAATAGATTGCAACTCATGATATATTTTTAGAGAGAAAAAATCTTTTTTGGTGTCTTTTCTCTTTGAGCCAACATCAGATGGGTAAAGTCTGTGATTATCAACCACTATGGTCTAATCTGGTTTCATGATACTGACCACAGGACCAGTCACAGATGGCCACTTGTGTGGCCTACCTGTTAAATTCTTCATGGCCTAGCCCTGACTTTGGTAACACAATGCTGTGCCGCCGTCACAAGGTTACCCCCCCATACCTCTGTTGGAAAGTTGTGGCATTAGTTTTCAACATGTCACAAAGTCAAATGTTAATTGTTAAACGTTAATTCAACTCAATGGAGCGCACTCTGCGTTGAGGGTTTGAATAAGCCACTCAATTGTTGGATGCAATTTCCTTTCCATAACAAACCCCTTTTGAAGAGTTCCAGTTCAAGAAAAATTCTTACGGACAGTGAGAATGGAAACAAAGACCATGAAAACAACACAACTGTAAAAGTTATAATTAGAGTTAGGGCTGGGCAATATAGCCATATTACATCAATATCATGATACAAGACTAGATATCTGGGATTTTGATATCATAGTATTGTGATATAAGCGTTGTGTTTTCCTGGTTGCATTACAGTAAAGCGATGCAATTTTTTGAACTTATTAGACTGCTCTAGTTGTTATGTCATTTGTCTCTACCTGTTTGGACATCATATCCATATTACTAAAGAGTGTTTATCAAAAATGTCATTGTGTAAATATGTTGTAAGAGCACCAATAGTGCTATATAAATGTAATTATTATTATTGTTATTATTATTATTACCCGCCTGCCGCCCAGTGACTGCTGGGATAGGCTCCAGCATCCCCGCGACCCTGCGAGCAGGATAAGCCGTTTGGATAATTAATGGATGGATTATTATTATTGTTATTATTATTATCTTATGCCAACCCCCTAGTTTTGTTTACCTAGATTAAGCTTTACTGATTATCACATCATGGATTGCCAGGAAAACAACCTCACTCTCAACATTGATAAGACCAAGGAGCTGATCGTGGACTACAGGAGGAAAGGAGAGATGCTGGACCCCATTACCATCAGTGGGTCTACTGGAGAGAGAGTCAGCAGCTTCAAGCTCCTCGTCATTCACATTACTGAGGATCTCACCTGGGATGAGCACACCGGCCATGTGGTGAGAAAGCTATAGCAAAGCCTCCTCCACCTCAGGCAGCTGAAAACATTTGACATGGGGCCCAAGCTCCTGCAGGCCTTCTACAGAGGAACAGCTAAGAGCTTCCTGACTGGCTGCATGATCACTGTCTGGTATGGGAACTGCATGGCCCTCAACTGCAAGGCGTTGCAGAGGGTCGTGCAGATAGCCCAAAACATCAATGGATGTGAGCCTCCCTCCATCCAGGATATTTACAATGGACGGTGTATCAGTAAATCTTGTAGGATTATCAAAGATCCCTGCCACCCCAACCATGGACTGTCTCAGCTGCTGCTGTCTGGCAAGCGGTATTGCAGCCTCAAGGCCCGGACTGACAGGTTCCGGGACAGTTTCTTCCACCAGGCAACAAGGATTATGAACAATAAACCTAATGACCCGTTGCCCACGTCTCTGTGACACACACACACACACACACACACACACACATATTAAGGCAGGGCCAACACTCACAGCACCTTATATACACTTATATATACTGCATATCATATATATATATATATATATTACTTGTAATATTATTGTATTTTATTTTTTACTACTATTTTACGGTTTTGTCTATTGTTAGTTTATTGCTATTGTTGCTGTAATGTCGAGGAGCCGAAACACAAAAAAGTTTACTCTGGGATAAAACAATAAAGAATCACGAATCTTGATTGTGCCCTTAAAAGTATTTGACAATCCTGGTGCACTATTGCAGTAAGGAGCAACATAGTTTCTCTCAGAGTGAACAAAGTCTAGTTCTTATGCTGTCCATGCACTACTCTGAGAATCTGTGAAGCCTCTTTGCTGTGATAGGCTATGTCCAGTTCAAACCTGCTTTGATAAGGTAAAGAAAAACAGTTATCAGTGAGACATGACTTCAGCCGAGACACCCTTGATAGGGTTTGACAGAGGTTTGCCATCGGGGACATGAGTCAAAATAATGGATCATGAGAAGTACTGGAGGCAGGAGGTTTGATGGGTGAAAATGAGAAGGTTAACAATGGAGGGTGATAAATATTATCTGCTCCCACCTTGTTGTGTCTTCTCTGAGTCATGGTGTTCTTGTTTAATAATCATGGGTCATCCATGGCAGTTTATTTTTCTCTCTCGTGGTAAGGGTTTTTGGGTACTTTTTATACCTGATAAAACCCTTTTGTATTTAGGAGGGCAGTTTTAACATACTAACAACAAAGTACTGTTAAGTTCACTCCAGACCTAACCCTATTGATTAAGCTTTTGCCAAAGGTAAACATGAGAGTTTAGCTTTTGGTTTAGCCTGGGGGATAGTTATTGAAAGCTGAGAAATTGGATGAAAGTTTTATTTTTGTAAGTGTGCACAATTCCCCTATTCTGTGCTGTACAAACCCCTCCTAAATGTAATTGATGAGTTTGAATTATCTTTTTGGGTCTGTTGAATTTGTCTCGGTTGAGGAGAGTTGGTTACATCGAGGGTAAAAGCACACACCACACACCTCTCTCTCTCTCTCTCTCTCTCTCTCTCTCTCTCTCTCTCTCTCTCTCTCTCTCTCTCTCTCTCTCTCTCTCTCTCTCTCTCTCTCTCTCTCTCTCTCTCTCTCTCTCTCTCTCTCTCTCTCTCTCTCTCTCTCTCTCTCTCTCTCTCTCTCTCTCTCTAAGAAGGAGCAATAAGGATATAATAAATAAGGAGCAAAATAATACATATACAAACCCCAATTCCAGTGAAGTTGGGACGTTGTGTAAAACGTAAATAAAAACAGAATACAATGATTTGCAAATCCTGAATATTTGCAAAAAAACAATAAAGTTTATAAGTTTAAACATTAAATATCTTGTCTTTGTAGTGTATTCAACTGAATATAGGTCGAAAAGGATTCGCAAATCATTGTATTCTGTTTTTATTCACGTTTTACACAACGTCCCAACTTCATTGGAATTGTGTATGTCTTTTAACAAAGTTTATATATATATATATATATATATATATATATATATATATATATATATATATATATATATATATATAATCCAGTGAGTCAAGTAAATTCTTTATGAGATAGTACAAGCCTGTTTCATGCCAGAATTTAATTGACTCACTGGATTGTTTTGCTCCTTATTTGTTGAGCACTTTCCCTACCGTTGAGTGTTTCTATACGCATGAACGCACACACACACACACACACACACACACACACACACACACACACACACACACATATATATAAAGGTGATCTGAGGAGGCTGAAGAAGGCTTCACATAAAGTGATAGTGAATGAGAAACCAGCACTCACCGAAATCCAAGACAACCTGTGGCAATGCATTAAGATCTTGTGCTGAGCTGAGTGCCACCACAGGGACAGGAAGCAACGGTTGAAGGAAAAGGTGGCTTTCACCAAGAAACCATTTAAATATCTGTTGAAACTTCTGGGTGACAAAAGATCAGAGAAATTGAAAGCAACAAAGGAGGAGCTGGAGGAGCACCTTGGTCAAGTCCACAGTGACCCCAGAAGGGAGGACATCTTGGAGGAGATGGAGAAGCTCATCAAACCAGCTGAACCAACTAGAGGAACCAAGCTGGCAGGAAGTCAACAACTTTCTCAAGAAGGCCAGAGGAAAATCAGCCTCAGGGCCAAATGGCATTCCATACAAGGTGTACAAGTATTACAAAAGGCTCAGGAGACAACTCTGGAAGTAACTGAGGGTGGAATGGAGGAAGAACTTCCTTGCTGATGATTGATTGGTTGTGGAGGGATGCTTCATCCCTAAGAAAGAAGACTCCCGAGATAAACCAATTCCATACCATCCCATTCCTCAATGTGGAAGGCAATATCTTCTTTGGGATTCTGGCAAGGAGGCGGACCACTTTCATGTTGTACAACAAGTATATGGACACTTCAGTTCAGAGAGATGGCATTCTAGGGGCACCTGGCTGTCTTGAGCACACCAGCGTAATCTCTAAGATCACTGAGGATGCAAAGAGGAACCATGTTGACCTGACAGTACTGTGGCTTGATCTAACTGATGCCTATGGAACAATACCCAATACACTAGTGGAAGCAACACTGAAGACCTACCATGTCCTGCAGTGATTCCAGAAGCTCTTGCAGTTTTACTTCGACAAGTTCAACATGCATTTCACCTGTGGGGACTTCACCACTGATTGGCAGAGACTGGAGGTGGGCATTGTCACAGGGTGAACAGTCTCAGTGATTCTGTTTTCTGCAGCGATGAATCTTCTTGTCAAGTCAGGAGAGAAGTTACATTGGGGTATAGTACTGGCATGTGACATCCAGCAAGCACCCATCAGGGTATTCATGGATGATCTCGCCATCACAGTGAAAACAGTACCTGAAGGGAGATGGATTCTGGAGGACTTGGTCGAGCTCACTGATTGGGCAAGGATGGAGTTCAAACCTGCAAAATCCAGAAGCCTGGTACTGAGGAGGGGCGTGTCCAGGATCGGTTTCACTTTAAGATCAGAGGGGTGATCATCCCAACAGTCCAAGAGAAACCGGTGAAGAGCTTGGGGAAGTGGTACAGGGCAGACCTCAATGACAAGCAGATTGTGAAGGAGATTCTCATTCCAGTGGAAACCTGGATTACATCTCTGGAGAAGAGCAGCCTACCCAGCAAGTGCAAGACATGGGGTCCTTCCCAGACTGCTCTGACCACAGCTCGATTATGAGGTACCCCACTGTTGAGGGGCTGGAGAGGAATATGAATACCTATCTGAGGAGATGGCTGGGCATCTCAAGAAGCCTCTACTCTATTGGGCTGTACATTACAGGCAGCAAGCCACAGCTTCCAATAACATCCATAGTCGAGGAGTAGAAGTTAACAAAAACACACCAGGCCATAATGCTGAAAAGATGCAAGAGTACGCCAGGCAGGCACTGAGGTCAGAACTGGCTGCAAGTGGTCAGCCAGCAGAGCACTGAGGGCGGTGGAAGATTGCCTGCATCATGCCGACATTGTCGGGTCAGTAGCCAAGGGCAGGCTGGGTCTGGGCTGCTCCATCAGGGCAAGCTGGAGCAAGTCAAACACACAGGAGTGGCGTGGCATGGTGCAGAGGGAGGTCTGCAAGGCAGAGGAGGAAAGCCGACATGTCAAGGGTGTAGCCACGAACAAGCAGGGCAGCTGGATGATGTATGAGAGCCTGCGAGAGAGGGCGCTGACCTGACATGACATCTGGAACATGGAAGGATACTGGATCAAGTTTCTGTTGTGTTCCATGTATGATGTCCTGCCTATTCCATCAAACCTCCACATATGGGGGTTGGCAGAGAGCCCCAGCTGCAGGCTCTGTGGAAGGCCAGCCAACCTTTAGCATGTTCTTTTCACATGTTGGTCAAGTTTGGTGGATGGGAAATTCCAGTGGCGAAGAAAGAAGACAAATCAACTTTCAATGGCCTTCGTTTCATTCACTTGCTCAGGTCAGGGGAGAGTGCAGCAGCAGAGATGAGGCGCAAAGGGGTCTTGGCCATGGCAAGCAACAGGAAGATGCGGGCAGATCTTAAGAAGCAGCTCAAATTCTCAGAGGAGATAACCCACACTAGCCTCAGACCTGATATTGTCATTTGGTCTAAAGGTACCAAGCAGGTGGTTCTTATTGCACTTACAGTGCCCCGAGAAGACAGGATGAAGGAGGCACATGAACACAAGCTAAAGAAATATCAGGCCCTCATCTTTGAGAGCCAACAGAATGGATAGAAAGCCTGGAATCTGCCAGTGGATGTCGGCTGCTGGGGCTTTGCAGGGCAGTCACTCTGGAGAGCTCTCGGACTGCTTGGGACTGAAGGCCAGGAGAGGAAGTGGCTAGCAGCCAACATCATCAAACAGGCAGAGGTAACATCCCGGCGGATCTGGATAAAGCGGAATGAGCAATGGTAGAACCAAACTGGTAACAGGCTGAGAACATCATAGAGATGAGTGGTGGACAGCAGGGTAGTACCAGGATGCTGGTTCTACCATCAAGTCCCCTTGAGATGTCATGGGCTTAAATCAATGAAACATCTGGGAAGGGGGGTGCCCATTTGAAAACCTGCAGAAGCCACTCAGCTCTGCTCAGTTTGGAGGGAGGTGCCTTGAGGGAGGGAAAGGAGAGAGTGATGCCATTGGCTCACAGATGGCACAGGGTTGAGTACCTGTAAAGGTGAGCCAGTTGTGATAGCCCTTATTGTATTTTGCATATATATTCACATACAAATACATGTCATACTTAAATCATGCACTCACTTACCTACATGACCGGCAGTGACCGTTCAAGCCCACAATAACTAGCAGAATAAAAAAAAAACTGATATGTCCTCTCTTCATTTCTCTCACACTCCTTTTTTTATACACCCTTCCCATACACACTGCCTTTATCTGCCCCACGCTCTCTCCTCCACATATAAATACACACAGGAAGATAGAGCTCCTCATTCGCTCCCTCACGTTCTCCCCATTTGCCCTAGCCCATCTGTGCCCCCCAAACACACACACACACACACACACATCACCCGTACAGTTCATTTTCAACAACATAATGGGAGTAATGTGGCTCTGGCTCACCTCTGGCATTCGTTGGCTGGAGGTAGAGATGCTTTTTCAAAGGGAGGATTAACCACAGTACAGTAAAACCCTCTCTCTCTCACTGTCCTGTGATATAGGGCCAAGGCCAAGTCATGGGACCAAGTGTGTACAGCATGGCGGAAATTCTTCAGTGGGACTCGTGGCAAATAGTTGCTGCGAATATATTTATTTTCATGGTTTCTTTTAACTTCCTGTGCTGCCAGATGGGTGCAGTTTTCTACTTAAATACAACACAGCAAGTGACAGTAAATTTGAAAACTCTCAAAAAGGTATTTATAGCACAGCGTTTATGATTGTCAACTTACCTGACACTGTCGGAATTTTCCTGATATAAAATACCCTAACCATTAAAACATATGGCAAGCATTGTTTACTGTTACAATTTTACTCAGTTCAGACTTGCACTCTCATGAGTATCTGTGTCTGTGTATATACAATGGCTCCTCAACAGTTTAGGGGAGTGTTGGTAATAAAATCATCAATTCACATCTATATAATTTCAGTGTCAATACTCTGATACTTGGAAATTGAGTGTATGAGCTCAATCATGTTGAACATTTACACTCATATTTTTTTTCATCTGTAAACATTGTGCCATGTTGTGATTGCTACACGTCTTATAGTCTTTTGCGAAGACAGAAGGGCCTCTCACAGAAGCCCTCTCACAGTCCCTACATACACTAGGGGCCATTCTGTGTCATCACAGTGGACCTGTTGACACAGAGCATGGCTCAGCACAGTGGCCAGTTTTTCTTGGTCTATTCTGTGTGCATTTATTCACTCCATCAGCCAGCCTTATATCAGTTCACTCCCAGTTTTCAATGTCAGCATTGAAAACCAGAGAAAAGTTCTCAGTATGCAGCAGGCAAGTATTTGCAAAGAAGGAATAGGCAAGAATCAGGTGCATGTGTGACTCAATAAACAGCATAACTCCACAAAGTGCCACACACTAATTTGAGTTTTCACAACCAGGGCTTGCTCACATGTGATACATGTGATAATATATCGTGTATGTGTGTGTGTGTATATATATATATATGTGTAGCGAATTCGGGGGGCAGTCCGAGATACCGTCGCCACGGCCGGGACTCGAACCTGTGTCTCCTGCTCCGCAAGCGACAACGTTAACCAGTCGACTAAAGGGTCCGACCCGTTAGTCAAGGACCAACGTGTCTACTTATCCATGCACGTTACACTACCCCCCTCCTTCGGGAAGCGCGTCCCCGCGCTTAAGCATATCAGCTCCTTCACGCCTCAGGGCGCCTACGCTTCCGATGGCCTTACGGTCGCTCCACCCCACTCCTGGTACCAAAATTATGTAGCCCGTGGAATTAGATACCACACAGGACACAATTACTTCCGGGGCTCTTGTAGCTTTAATTTTATCGTTTGAACCTTCGAATGCAGATCGTTTTACTGAGTGCATAAATTCCTGTGTCTTTCGAGCAAACAGCTCATAAATGTTCACAGATGTGGCAAGTTTAACAGAAAAGATTTTAAAAGGAAAATAATAAATACAAAATACGGTGCAAAATACGGCAGTGGACTATGTATGTTAAACAGGGTTTAACAAAGACATGTGGAACTTCCTGAAGATCGCGCAACTTCTCACTCTGTCAGTTACCTTTAAACAGAATTAAAATGCATATAAAACCTTTACATTTCCCTTACTACCCAAAGACAATGGCATGGTGTGGCTTTATGCACGCCAACATGACCTTGTCATGCCTGCAATGGCGAACAGTGGTCGACGGCTCGCGCCCAAAATCACCGAACATCAACTCCAGTAGCGTCTAAATCAAACCATCTTGTCAAATTACCCACATACAATATTGTTTGGAATAATGTTACAGGTATATTTCACAATATATTTACCCCTACTTACTACGGAGTCAGAGCACTGTCACACCGCAATCTTCAGGTGCTTCACACAAGAAAAAAAGAAAGACTACCCAAGATGCACTTGGATAACTTGCAGAAAGAGTACCCAAGATGCACTTGGATGACTTGCACGGAGTTACAATAAAAGTCCGCAACACTGCCACTTACTGGTCAAAACAGGCAATAACAACCAAAACTATAAAAATACACTCACAATCTGCTTCACAATTTAAATACATCAAATGACAGTTTACATGGCTTGACAGTGTAACAATTACATATATTAACAGTTAAACTATACTAAATTTAAGTGGAAAATCATTTAACATATTTAACAGATTTACCACCCGGCTACATATATAACATTAGCAGCTGATGAGTGCGCGACGCACGAAACAGGCTTGTACTGCTATGTATTAATACACTTTTTTCCTGCATCTGTATTCACACACACACACACACACACACACACACACACACACACACACACACACACACACACACGCATATATATATATATATATATATATATATATATATATATATATATATATATATACTGCTGATGATTGCTTATGGCATGAAACAGGCTTGTATTGTTTTATTTCATAAATTTATTTCTAGTTTTTCCCCTTATCCCACCCGATTAACCCAATGGCATATGGCCGGAACCCTTGTCAAATAATTCCCCTGGCTCACGTTTCCACAGGAAGGAGATAGGCGTAACACCAGCTTCCTTCAAACTCGTATCGGCTGCTCTCGCTATTTTACACACTGAAGCCTCGCATGGATTGCATTACCTTAAAGCCGCAAAGGAGGCATATAGTCCATGGGCCAGAGCCCAAAATTTCCTATTTCGGTACACTCAAGGTGGCAAAACTTACTTATAATTTTTGAAAGGATCCATGTCTGTAGATGATATTTTGGTATGATAACCATTCCTGAGTGGCAGCTGTATCACAGTTATCAGCTCATGAAGTTAACCACCCCCTAAAGTAAATTGCATTTTAGACGCTGGTGCATATCCTGGTTTAGCCTCATGGTCAGGACATCTTTCAATGTTCTATAATATTGTCTTTGGTATCATTTTAAAGGGGACCTTCTTAGCTTTCATTCAAGCCCTGTTGTGGATATTTCTCACAAATATAGAGGTCACTTGAGCTCTTCAACCCGTCAATAACACACATCTTTCTGCAATGTTCGCCTAAACTATATACTTTCTTTCAGCCCTGTGGCATCTAGGAATATCAGGGATACAAAACACAAAAACTGGAATACTCACAGGACTGTAAAGATTCAGGAAATGTATAATATACCCTTACTATTTCATTGTGTGAGGTGATTGTGAACCATAAATTAGAAGGGCATTATTACTAAGAAACTAACTAGACCAAAGCCAGTTAGTCCATGGGTCAGCCCAGATATCGATATCACCCAAGGTGACACAACTTCACTGGTGCCATTTTATTTGGTACACTAACAGAAGTAAAATAATACATGATAACCTTTCCAAATGAGCAGCCATTTCATTTTTCTTTCAGGAAACCTGTTTCTGTGCCTCTCACGATTGTGTATTTGCCCAGATTTTTACAAATATAGCATTTCAACACCCCTGGTACTGATTAGCCTAGCTTAAACTCTGGGACAGTTCTTAGTTGGCCAACAACCAAAGATAACCAGTACTGTGTACTTCCATTCATTGTGCTAAGCTAGGCTAACGTGCAGCCAGATAGCTTTCTACTAAACACATATAGAGCAAACTGGTATCTATCTTCTTGTCTCACTCTGGCGAAGATTGTAAGCTAATTTCCCATAATGTTAGCATGTTCTTTTAATGTATATGTTAATATGATTAGTTAAAGTGGCTACGAGGAACTTTCATCTTGTGTTGATTTTAGCGGCCTCATGTGGACAAAATACAGCTGTTGCATAGCAACTAGGTAATGTATCTATTTGTGGCTATGTAAGATAAATAATGGTAATATGACGCTGGTGAAGCAAAGTAAACTTTGTTTTAGTAGTGTTCATACACCTAAGTTACATGTATTTGTTTGTATGTGGCAGGTGAAAACTGACTGAATATGGCCACTGGTGAACAAGCAAGTTTTTACCCAATACCAAAGCGCCCACGGGTGGAGTGCATTATCCACTGTTCTGATGATACAGATAAGCTGGTTTCCCTACAAAGTGTCGACTCATGGAGAACTCTGCTCAGGGCAGCTCAGATATGAAATCATGCACCAGTTTTGAAACTGGCAAAAGACATTCCTGAGGGACAGATTCCAGCAATCTACTACCACAGAAAGTGTCGCAGTATCTTCACTATGAAGCAAATTCTTGATGGCCTCCTTGCAAAAGAAAAGAAAAGTTGTGTCTCTGCTGAAGAGAAACAATCTAAGAGAGTAGCTCAACATGCTCCAAGTACATCTAGGACTTATGATGCAGAGTGCATATTTTGTCAGAAAAACAGCAAATATTCCAAGAGACAGAATACGAGGGAAGTACTGGTGCAGTGTCGAGAACTGCGAGCTGATGCAAAGATCAGGAGTGCAGCCACAAAGAAAAGGGACAGCAGAATCCTTGCCATTGTGAGTAGAGACCTTGTAGCAGCTGAAGGGCACTACCACAGGTCATGCTATAGACTTTACACCAAAGAAGAGGTTTCCAAAGGAGAGGTTGCCAGCAATGAAGATGATGATGCTGCAGCCCAGTATGAAGCTGCTGTGAATAACGCATACAATGAGCTGTTCCTCTTCATCAGGATGGAGCTTTTTGGCAATCCTCAAGTGATGACAATGACTGATCTCTCTTCTAGACTGGTAGCTTCAATGAACTCCCAAGGCATTGCCCAAGTCAAGGAATCAACCAAGAAGCACATAAGGCGAAACCTGGAGAGTGAGTTTGCTGGAGCCTTGCAGATATTCCCTGATGAGAAAGGAAAATCCCTCCTCTATCCCGATAACTTGTCCATGAGGGAACTTGCCAAAGAAAATCAGTCTCTCAAAAGGGAGCTGCAGACCCTGAAAAGTGTCAGTGCACAATATGTTATAGCCAAAGCAGCCATCAAATTGAGAGCAGACATTAAAAGTCAAGATGTTCCTCAAACCTGGCCGCCTGAAGTCAAACCAGAAGCAGAATGTCTTACCATTCCAGAGTCGCTCATTATCTTCCTGTACTCTCTACTCACAGGCTCAAATGATCCTGATCATGCATCCCAGAGAGTGCAGTGCCTTCTGCAGTCATTTGGCCATGACATAGTATATGCAGTGACATGTGGAAATACCAAGCCTTCCAAGCACATTGTTCTGCCATTCAGTGTCAAATCGTTGACAGGAAATGTAGCGTTGATAAACATCCTCAACCGACTTGGTCACAGTGTGTCCTATTCACAGATGGAAGAGATCAACACTGCCCTGTGTCTCCAGAAACTCTCATCATCAGGGAGTGGCATTGCCCTTCCAGCTAACATCCATCCTGGCATATTCACAACTTTAGCCTGGGACAATATCGACCGTCTTGAAGAAACTGTCAGTGGTGAGGGAACATCTCACAGAGTCAATGGGATTGCTGTGCAAGCAAAGCCAGTCAACCCACTTCCTGTCCAACCCATGCCCACTGTTCCCAAAACAAAGAAGAGAAGCATTGATGGACCCCCACCAATGTTACCAACTTACAATGCTGGACAACGGGTAGGGCCACCACAAAGCAAAAAGTCAGATGCCGATACTGCAGCCAATACTAAGCTTGCCAGAGAGAAAAACCTTCTTTGGGTCCTAGCACGCATGTCACAACAAGAAGAACAGTCAGTCAGCAGCTGGACAGGCTTCAACATCCTGACTCGAGGAGAGATGACGGTCATCCCCGACAATATAGGCTATCTGCCTACCATCAATGCTCCAGCGACACAAATGTCTACTGTCAACGAGGTGCTTAACCAGTCGCTGAGCATCATGCAGTGCTTAGGCCTGAGGAAGATTGTCTGTGTCTTTGACCAAGCCCTGTATGCGAAGGCTGTCGAGATCACATGGAAACACCATGACAAGTTCCATGATATCATCGTTAGGCTTGGGGTATTCCACACCATCTGCACACTGCTGGCAATAATAGGAAAGCGTTTCCAAGATGCTGGACTCAAAGACCTCTGCATTGAGTCTGGCATGATTGCAGAAGGCTCAATTGCTGGTGTTATGGATGGCCGCAAGTACAACAGGGCAGTGCGACTACACAAGCTCCTGTATGAGGCTCTCATGCGACTGACCTTGAATGGTTTCCTGTCCTGGTTGGAAGAAACTCACAGGAATGTCATGGTTCACCTGAATGAGACACTGAAGACCATTGACAGCCTTGGGAAAGAAGTCTCACAACATGCTTTGAAGGAGGTCCTCGAGAACAGCTCTTGTACACGCATCATGGATCTATTTGAAGTCTACCGTGAGTTCCTTAGAGGTGGAAACGGCAGCCTCTCGAACTTCTGGATGTCCTATTTGGACATGGTTGAAATCTTGTTGGGGCTCATCCGAGCATCCAGAGAGGGAGACTGGATGCTACACTTGGCTAGCATTCGAGCAATGATCCCATGGTGCTTTGCTTATGACAGGATGAATTATGCACGCTACCTCCCCTACTACTACGCCCAGATGTCTGAGCTGCCCATCACACACCCAGATGTGTACACAGAATTCATGGAAGGAGGCTTCTCAGTCCAACTGGGCTCCACCAATCCCTTTGGCCGAATCCCTGTTGACCAAGCTATAGAAGAAACGGTGAACAAAGACACCCAAACAGCTGGAGGGACAAAGGGATTCAGCTTGAAGCCAGGAGCTGCGACCAAATATTATCTCACAGCTGAGTATAGAAGCATGTACCTCAGACAGCTGAGAGACCTGACAGGTCAAGGCAGGTGCAAATGGTCTCATCCAGATCTACAGAGTCCAAGGATCAAGAGAGATGAAGCAGATGTCCAGTCTCTCATGGACCTTATGGAGAATAACTGGCTCAATCCTATGTCCCCTGATGAGATTGATTTGGTTAGCCTCTCCACTGGCAACATGGCTCCACCTGATGTGACCATAGATCTCTTGAGAGCTCTTGAGAAAGGAGAAGGGGCCTACCAAGCATTCCAGCAAACAAGGTTAGATGCAGACCCACCACCTGTGAAATTCCACGACAAGATGACCAAGCAAAGTCTGAAAACATTCTCCAACGTCAGCACAAAACAAGCTCATGGAAAGAAAGCACAGGATGTGGTTCTGAAGGCAGATAGAAACCTTTTCAGTCACATGATCCTGGTGGCTGAAAGCAGGAAGGTGAATCTGAAGGATGTCCTTGCCTACCCATTGGGCCTACTACCATGGGCACTGGCAAATGCTGATGGGTCCTTACGAAAAACAAACAAGGCTGCACTTGCCAGAGAGCTTGAAAAGAATGTATCTCCTGCAGAAGACATCCCAATCCCATCTACTTCCATCATTGATGGGATGAGCCTGGTCCAAAAAATGAATGGCAACAACAAAACCTTTGCACAGGTGGCAGAGTCAGCCTTGACCCAGGTCCTCCATGAGGGAGCACAGAGTGGGAGGATTGATGTTGTTTTTGATGTCTATCACCAGACTTCGATCAAAGATGCTGAACGACTGAACCGGGGTGGAGACATCACTCTCCGGTACAAGAATCTTGCAGGGGGAAACCACGTCCAGCAGTGGAGAAAATTTCTGTGCAGTTCCTCCAACAAGACCAGTCTCATCAAGTTTCTGGTGGAAGAGTGGAAACTCCCACGATACAGAGCTATGCTGCATGGCAAGGTGTTGTACATGACCTGTGAGGAAACCTGCTACAAGTGGACAGAAGATGGGTGTGAGGAAGCAGCAGAACTGCACTCCACACATGAAGAAGCTGACACCCGTCTGCTCCTGCATGCATTGCATGCAGCAAATGCGGGCTCAAAGTCAGTTATCATCACAGCTGAGGACACTGATGTCATGGTGCTTTGTCTTGGCTTCCAGAAGGACATCACCTGTCCCATCTACCAGAAGTGTGGGACTCAGAACCGCACACGGTTTGTCGACATCACCAAACTGGCAAGTTCACTTGGAGACAGCATCTGTGACAGCCTAATTGGCTTACACGCCTTCACAGGCTGCGACACTGTCAGTGCATTCGCTGGTCGAGGGAAGCTGAATGCCCTGAAGATAGTGAGAAAGCACACTTCCTGCCAAGAGACTTTTAGTCAACTGGGACAGACATGGAATGTGAGTGATGAGCTGTCCCAGAAAACTGAGCAGTTCACCTGTCGGATGTATGTTGCTAATAGCAGCACTGCTGAGGTGAACAAACTGCATTACCAGCTCTTCTGCACCAAAAGGGGAGAGGTTGAGTCCAGCTAGCTGCCACCATGTAGAGACTGTCTCTTTATGCATGTTCAACGAGCCAACTATCAGGCAGCAATATGGAAGTGCTGTCTGCAGGCTAACCCTGTGGTGCCAAGCCCTACTGAGTATGGATGGACAGACGATGAAGGCAAGCTGGCCATTTACTGGATGCGCTCCCCACCTGCACCAGATGTGGTCTTGGAAATGCTAACATGCAAGTGTGTGCATTCATGCAAAATGCCAAGCTGCATGTGCCTGTCAAATGGACTTCCATGCACAGATATGTGCAGGTTACAGACCTGCAGTAACCAAAAAACAGCAGGATGGTCCAGAACTGGACTTTGAACTTGGGGAGTCAGATGATGAGAGAAACGAGCAGTTTGATGAATGACAGTGTGATGATTCTGATGGTATTACTGTGGTAGTAGTCTATTGATGCACAGGATGTTGATTCTGGACTTGGTTACCCAGAGCTTGATAAAAATAATGTAACCATATTCACATATACCCATTACCCTACCCATTACCATTACATATACCCACTAATGATATGGGATTACATGTATCATTGACTAAGTATATGTAAATGTCAATGTTGTTTAAAATATTAAAATAGTTCATTACCTCACTATGGTATTCCTTTCTATCATGTATTTTGATTGTGTATTTAAACAAATATATAGAGACCAGTTTGTGACCTAACTGGCTTTGGTCTAGTTCTCATTTAAGGCTCACAATCACCTCACACAATGAAATAGTATGGGTATATTATACATTTTCTGAATCTTTACAGTCCTGTGAGTATTCCAGTTTTTGTGTTTTGTGTCCCTGATATTCCTAGATGCCACAGGGCTAAAAGAAAGTATATAGTTTAGGCGAAAATTGCAGAAAGATGTGTGTTATTGACGGGTTGAAGAGCTCAAGTGACCTCTATATTTGTGAGAAATATCCACAACAGGGCTTGAATGAAAGCTAAGAAGGTCCCCTTTAAAATGATACCAAAGACAATATTATAGAACATTGAAAAATGTCCTGACCATGAGGCTAAACCAGGATATGCACCAGCGTCTAAAATGCAATTTAGTTTAGCGGGTGCTTAACTTCATGAGCTGATAACTGTGATACAGCTGCCACTCAGGAATGGTTATCATACCAAAATATCATCTACAGACATGGATCCTTTCAAAAATTATAAGTAAGTTTTGCCACCTTGAGTGTATCGAAATATCGTCTGGCCCATGGACTAATAGGGAGAACGTTTTCAGTTGCTTGGCTGCAGGCGCCCGGGTAGGCCAGAGGGGTCGCTGGAGAACGACGAGTCCCCGAACACCACACCGATCTACACCCACTATCCCTCGGGTAAGGGTGGTCTAATGAATACCTTACGCTCTGGCCGTGACCTGTTACGGCGAATCTGGGATACGCACCTCCCTTGACGAGCGGATCGCAAGAACGGCGGTTTATTCCGCTCGGCCACCAGAGTGGCAACAGGCTTGTATTGTGTCAAAGAATTTACTTGACTCACATATATATATATATATATATATATATATATATATATATATATATATATATATATATATATATATATATATATATATATATATATATATATATAAAACTTTGTTAAAAGACACACTCAGCAGTAGGGATTGTGCTGAACAAATAAGAAGCAAAATAATCCAGTTAGTCAAGTAAATTTTCTATGAGACAGTACAAGCCTGTTTCATGCTATAAACAATCATCAGCTGTTATATATATATATATATATATATATATATATATATATATATATATATATAAAACTTTGTTAAAAGACACACTCAGCAGTAGGGATTGTGCTGAACAAATAAGAAGCAAAATAATCCAGTTAGTCAAGTAAATTTTCTATGAGACAGTACAAGCCTGTTTCATGCTATAAACAATCATCAGCTGTTATATATATATATATATATATATATATATATATATATATATATATATATATATATATATATATATATATATGGCCTGGCGGCCTGTCCAGGGTGTCTCCCCACCTGCTGCCCAATGACTGCTGGGATAGGCTCCAGTATCCCTGCGACCCTGAGAGCAGGATAAGCGGTTTGGACAATGAATATACGTATATATATATATATATATATATATACTAATTTTACTAATTTCCTATCCGTATTGTAGAATTTTGAGTATTTCAATATGACGCATGGACTTGTATTTTAAAAAAATGGTGAAAATATTACATTGTCAATATAACATATGCATAAAAAAGGTAGAACGACAAGTTTGCTCAAGATATTGGGTCTGTTACAACATATTTTACAGACTTTATTACACAATATTAATCCGCTACAGAATTAAAATGAAAGAAATCAAACCAGAAAAAAATGCCATTCAAATTTATTCAAGAATGCATGCAAATTTTCACATCATTACTGTAAACACTGCGAAGACCTCTCATTTTACTAAAGTGAAACCAGAACGTCATGTGCAGACAACTCCACCTTCAGCTCATTAGGGGGGAATTTCTGATTACAGTAATCCCACAGTCATTTGAGGCAGCTTTAGATGTACTAAGGTCACACTGACAACCTAATGATATATTTAAAAGGCAATCCAAGTCCCCCCCCCCCTCCACTGCTATTGCCATCATCATCCCATTGAGAGAGAGAAATTCTCACTTTGGAAGGTCAAGTGGGATGCCCCTCTTGAATTAGTCCACCAATTTGAACTAATTTTGTGTAGGTAGGTATGGCAAGAAAAGGCGACAGATATGCCTCATGTTAGTCAGAACCTGATTTGATAGCTGATTATTGCAAGAATGCAACTTAAGAGTGATTATAATTCCAATTCCTGTCCGATGCCATTCGTTGAAGATTAGTGTGGTTAAACTTTTGCCCCCTCACGTGCGCCTAATATCTTTAAACTACCATTAGACCAAACAGCAAGCAGCCTAAGTCTTATGAATCTTAGAAGCTGATAATCTGGCTCAGTGCATTGAGAAGAGTCATCCATTTTCCACCCGAGGGGTTTGAAGTGTCAAGCTGAGTTTATAGATGGAAAATGTGGTTTCTTGGTGACATTTTAATTAAACAATAGCTTCCAATAATTGATTAAACCTGCACTATGTACAAATAATATTTACAGTACGAGAAGGACTTGGGACACAGGAGATGAGGGTGTGTGTATTTGTGTCTTTGTGTGTCTGTGGGTGGGGGGGTTGTCTTGGGGCTCTGAGTGTTTGCCCCCCCCCCCCACCATCTTTTTCCTCAAAGCTCTCAGATGGAAACGATAGGCTTGATAGGCCCATTGGCTGCCAAGATAATGGCTACAGACGAGTTACAGAAAACCCTTGACAGTGTAAACACGCGGCCACTATCCAAACCGCCACTCCGTTGGGCCGGAGCCGCCATTGAGTGGTGTAATCTGCTGTGTAAATCTGCAGCTTGGGCCTGTCTGGCTGCTGTCTGGGTTCCGTGCATCCGGACAAAAGCAACGGACACCTTGCTCACCAACAAAGGGTCTGGCCCTAATCGGAGTGGACAAGGCTTGCTGATGGGGCCTTTTTGAGCAATTGAACTTGGTCAATGCTTCTTAGAGGACCTAATGAAACATAGGGAACAGGCAGTTTGATTCCAGCAATGGGGCCACACCAAACTGTCCCCTTTTTGACTGTCAGCCCCAGCACTGAAGTTGTGCTACGACCCGCAATGACCTGTGTGAGAGAGGGTCTGCACCCAGACCTGTGAAGAGTGTAATGGAGTTGACCTCGTGGGCTGCAAAAGTGTGATACTGTAGGTGTTGTGCTTTTCTTTGTCCCCATGGAATTCAGTGTTGGTCTTTGAAGGAAAAATGAGTCTGATCTGGCGCCATTCTGTTGTTTTGTTTTGCTCACTGGAAGTCACGAGAACTGAGAACAGGTTCCAGTGTGTCTCCGGAGCAAACAGTTGGAGATGGAGGACACGCTGTTCTTCTGTGAAACACTGAGGAAGGAGACTGAGTTCTTTTTAGAAAGCCCCTGGGAATGTGTATGGGAAAGCCTGTGTGGGCCACACTGGAATCTCCTCAAAGAGACAGTGTACAAGTGCAGTGCTTTCACCACGGGAGAGAGGAACTGGTCTTTGTGATTAGAAATGCCATAGAGAGAGTGTGCATTGTTCAAGGTCCAACGCATTTTTTCGGGTGCTATGAATCACCTACAAGGTCATGCGCCCATTGACCTCGCTCTAGCTGGCTGCCCAAAATCCCACACATGTCCATGACACCAAATTTATTGTCCCAAAGCAATGTTACATATGCAGCCTGCAGGTCCACATGTTATGAATTCACTCTGTAATCCAGATACTTTTTGAATTTGAAAAGTGTGACGTGAAGTCGGCAAAGTTGCAAAATTGACCTTTTTGTTTCATACTCGTGTAACTCAACATATTTTCGCATTTTTACTTTTTAAACTCGCTTTATTTCGGTTTTAACCTTGGCTCTTCCTTAATTTACACTTCTTTCAGTACGTCATTTAAAGAGCAACGTACCAAATCAGAATCTTTATATGTGATCCTACTTGGGCAATACAATCGGATTGAAATGACTTGTGTGTCTCTGGAATTTAAATTACTGTACCGATCAATCAGTTGGTTTCTACAAGTAAGTCATTACTCTCAAAAACAAGCGGTAGCAAATTCATGCCGTATTGACGTGACTTCTGCTCTTTTTGTCCCGAATGACGACACGTAGTTTACAGAATGTTTCCATGGAGACCGAGGTCTCCTTCAGACGCATTTTTTTCCGATTTGCAGCATGCTAACGTTGGGTTGATTCATACTTATAAGTTAGCTTATTGTGCAGATAAAGAGACACGATGATTGACCTTAACGTGTGATGAGCAGCGGTAATATCTCTCTCTCTCCCTCTCTCTCTCTCTCTTTTTAAGCTAACCTACCGGTGAGCCGTTCTACCTACCTCCACCACATAAGCTACAGGTTTAACCATGACGGATGACGACATGTTTGAGGCTGTCAAACAGGAACTCTCAGACATGGGCATCTCCGATTCCGAGTTTGAAAACGAAGAGGATGTGGATAACTGTTCACATTACTACCAAGACGAGGTTTCTTATTTACGTGTCCTTTATATGAGAAATGTAGTTGCTGTCGCTGCGGAAGCTGGACCAAACGTTAAATGCAGCAGCAGTACTCATGCAGTTTGAGGTTTGCGTTCTGGGATTCTTTGTGTGTGTGTGTGTGTGTGTGTGTGTGTGTGTGTGTGTGTGTGTGTGTGCGTGACAAGACTGACATAATTTAAAATTTGCTTTTGTAAAATAGGCTACAGAAATTCCGCAGTCGATGCTCCGCTATCTTGCGGACGTGGAGAGCAGGGCACTGGTCCGTGAGAAGCTCATCCTTGAGGGAGGAGCATCACCCTCCGAATCAGCAGCACACGCCCCTCTTTCAGGTGTTCAGTTTGTACCATCAATTGTCTTACCCTAACCTTATAAAACATATTTTTCACCTTCTCAGAGGGGCTAGATTTATTGTTATACGTAGTGAAAAGGGTAGGAAACAAGTCTTTGTGTATGCGTTTGTGTACAGTTCAAAGGACACTGCAGATCGTGTATAGAACAGAGTAAAATCTCCGAATGATGGTCAATAACCTGTCAATGATGTTAAATTTCAATGCCAAATTTTGTTTGTTTGTGTTTCTGCTGTTACTCCTCTACCTTGTTGAGGAATGTGAATGGCTCTCTTGTCTTGGGCAGCAGGCCTCCCTGCATCACGTCCCTCAGAGAACATTTTAAAGGATTTGCCTTCTGACTTTGACGGTAGCGAACAGGTAATTTGTTCTCTCTTCAGACCCAGCCCCCCACCTCACTGGGTTTACCAAAGCACAACAGGTCTGCAAGTCATCGCAGCGCAGTCTAATATTTTGGTCTGCTCAATGCAGGTCGGTGGTGTAGAAAATCAGGAGAGCAGCATCACCTTCACTGACGTCAGCCTTCTTCCTGCACCCACAGAAACAGAGGCACTTTTTACACACAATGTGTCAGAGTGCCTTGACAATGAAGGTACAATACATTATTCATAAAAGTGAACTGTCAGCACTTTGTGTATTACTTTACAAACTCCACTGATTGAAACAATCTTCATTGCTAACTAGAAAGCTCAAGAGTCCTTGTTGCATGGTGTTAGTTTTTCATTGTTGTAGTTCACACGTAAGCAGTATGTAGTACACACTTGGAATCCTCTAACATTGCAAAGTACGAGATCTTTATGGTAGATATGCAAGGTTTTTTTGGGCAGGCAGTGTGAAAACGATAAAAAGGAAGTGGATGTTGCTTTGTGGTCCAATGTATCGTCTACTTTCATGTAACTTGAAATGCAGTTCAGTCTTTTCATAACATCTTCACTGTTAAGACAGAAGAGCAAAATATTGCCATATAGGAAAAAGTGTGTGTGTGTGTGTGTGTGTGTGTGTGTGTGTGTGTGTGTGTGTGTGTGCGTGCGCACGCGCACGCGTGTGTAGGAGCTCCAAGTATATACTTACTATACTATATGACAATACTTTTGTATGTATAGAGTAGTGTATGCTGTTCATACCAATATACTCCTGCGTCACTTCACCATTGATGTCAATCTTGAGTTCTGTCTGACGATCTAATTGCTAACAAAATAACTCTTTGCTGTTACAAGGTAATGCCCAGCAGAGGTCAACCTTGCCCTTTTTATGTTTGCAAACAAGGAGGCTAATAAAGCCATGCAATGAGAGCACTTAATTTTAGATTTTTTTGACTCTTTATTATTATTTTTTCAGCAGTGTGGTTTGTATACTGAAAGTTCTGGTGTTTTTATTGTTATATTGATAAAGTAGGCAAACTGAAAAAGAGAGAGAACAGAAGGGATCGGGTCTTTCAGGCACACATGTGACACTGGAGATGGAGGAATTTAACTACTCAGTTATAACTTGGCAGATGTTTTCAATTGAGGCAGGCAGTAAAGGTGGTTGGAGGGGTTGTCGGGAAGCAGGAGTGATACTTGCAATGCTACAGGTACATGGTATTCCCATTAACCCTCTGAGCCACTGTAAGACTTTGACTCTTTTGTCCCCATTTCAGAAGAAGTTGAAAGTGATGAATATTTGAAGTTTGAACAACATCTAGCCCTGGAACTGAGGGAGCTTGAGTGCTCCCAAAAAGAAGAGGAGGAGAGGAGAGGGATGGAATGCCAGGTTGTGAGAGAGAAGTGGCAGCATGTGCAGAAGGAGAAAGAGGAGAGAAGAAGACTCAGTGAGAGAATACTCAATGACAAGTTGAGGAGCATGGAGGAAGCAGAGAAGGTGAGACTGTTCTACACACCCCTTAAACAGATAACAACACTTGAACTGTGTGCAAAATATTTTTCTAAGAAACTGTAATGAACCTCAAGAGGAAATCTTCACCAAACATTGCACTAGCTAATTTAATTTACTGTCACATCTTCAACCTGACAGGGTTGGGACTAATTTGTGAACTCGCATGGTGTCGTGTTTGGTTGGAATTAGTGCCTGCATACACATTGCGCTCAAATTTACATTGTTACCCACCTTTGTACCAGACACTTGCCTCACTGAAGGATATGATACCTTAAAATTACAATCCTGAAATTTGTCATTTTTGCTTAATTTATTAACAGCCATGGACACTGTTAATTGTGACCACTCCAGGTCCCATACATCCATTTGAATGAAACAGTGGCCAGGGTTATTGTGTCAGCACTTTCCCTATTGCTGACCAAAAACAGGGTTGAACCTCAGTTCTAACCATCAATGCCCTAGTATATGTTGGTAAAGGTCTTTATGAGGTTAGGATGATATAACTGCTTGGTAACTGCAACAACTTTGCGACTTATTCAATATTCCTGCTACCTGCCTTATTCTTCCTCATTTGGCTGCTATGCCAAAGACTTAAAGTCTTCTAGTAACTAGGAAAGCTTTAATGTTATGATATTTGTGGGTTAGATATTGTTTTGAATATGCCATGATAGAAAGTGCCAACAAGGATGTTTGTTTATTTGCATATGAATCTTCAGGAATGAAGCTTTGACCAGGGCAAAACTTTATGCCAGATTTAAAAGGCAGCTTGGTTAGCAAGGAGGCTATCCTTCATCCCAGTAGTTTTGTGTTCAAGTCCCCACTGGGCATTATTCACACTGCTGAAGTGTCCTTGAGCAAGGTATTCATATCTTACCAGCTCCAGGGGTGCCATTCTAGTTAAGTTTTGATCACCTCATACAGAAGACAAAGCAAAAATACAAATTTCACCCAAGGAGATTTCAATAAAGTATTTTTATCTTAAAGTGAGGAATGAGAAGGGGAATGAGACTACAATTTGAACAACACCAATTTTTAACTTTTAAATCATGTTTTTCCTTGTAGCTTAAGTTGACGCAATCTTGTATCTAAGATGCTTGAAGAGTGAACATGTGGCGAAACCCTGATGAAAATCACTAACCCTGATGAAAATCACGAGTTTGTATCAAACTGCGTTATCTTATAATTTCTTATAATTATCTTATATTTTTCTGTATCCAGCTCTATCTGAAAGATGTTGAGATGAAAGAGAAGCAGGTTAAGGGAAAACTTCAACAGGAGTTGCTCCAACAACAGGTGTGTCAGAATTCTGTTGTTCCATTTTCTACTGGGTGTATCCCCTAAGACAGTAAGTGTGGCTCAGGGATCCTATGGGGTCTTTGAGAAGTAGTTCAAGCAGTGAATACCACATGATTCTACTCATTGAAATTTCAAACTGTTGGGATGAATAATAATACATATTTTGGCCCTGATTTCTTTATTCAAACTATGAGTAGCAAAATTCCTGCAATAACAAAAGTTGAAGAACCTCAACCCAAGGCATCAAATGAATAGAAATTAAGACAATATGCAGTGGATGGTGATCCTTCCCTTGTTCAGTTTTTCAGAATCGCCTTTTTGTTGTTTATACTGGCCACTGGTGCCCATTCCCCAGCACTTTTTCCTGATTTAGTCTTACAGGATGAAATGTATCCAGTGATTTAATTTGTTAATCATGAGGTCCCAGAACACCAAGGGGATGGTGATCCAGCGGCCATATGTATAGGGAGAGGTCCTGGAACGTATCACTACAATTATAAAACTTTTACTGCAAACCTCACAATGGAACGGCAATGACCCATTAACCAGGATAGAATATCACACCATTTATGACCAAATTCATACACATTCAAACACAAAGAAAAAGAAAAAAGACTCAGCGACTACAATTGCCTTATGGCCATGACAACATCTGCAATTACTTTTAGCTGCCACACATTCACTTTGACAGAAGCATTTAGTTCACAGACGTGTGTTTTATGTTTTTACTATGAGCGCCATGGTCACTGTCAAGAAGTTTATCACCTGTCCCCATAGAGAGACAAGCCTATTATGTATACTGAAGGGAGGCAGATACATATATAAAAAGAATACCTATCATTTTGTTTTTCTGGAACATAACATGGCATAGAAAAATTGACTTGGTCAGGAGGTGTGGGAACCTTGAAAACAGATGTCAGAATGCAGGGACGTTCAAAACGGAATGGTTCCTTTTAAGCTGTATGTGGCACAAATTAAGCAGTGTCTGTATCTCAACTGAAATAAATGATTTTCCTTATTTTACCTTCAATACTTTCCACCTGCACTGTCCAGGAGCAGATCAGAAAATTGCAAAGACAGGTGGAGGAGGAGAGAAAAACCTTTGAGGAGGCCCAGGAACAGGAGAGTAGGAGAGAGGAGATGTTACATTGCGGAGCTGCCACCACCATCCAGGCTGCTGTCAGGGGCCTGCTGGTACACCGTTGGTCTCGGATGGAACTCTGCCACAGAAGGGAAGAGAGACGTGAGGAGCAGCTGAGGAGGATGAGGGGGTTGGAAGAGAGGCACAAGACAGAGCGGGATGAAGAGATGAGGAGGAAAGAGATAGAACAGAAGCGGGAGAGGAGAGCGGAATGTGAGAAAGCCAAGGAGGAGGAGTGCTCCTGCCTGGCCAGAGAACAGGCACTGAGGGAGGCAGAGGAAAGGAGGAAGGAAGAGGAGAGAAAAATGAGGGAGGAGAGGACAAGGGTGGAAGTAGAGGGGGAAAAGCAAAGGGAAGAGGAAAAGAGGAAGAAAAGCAAGGAGAAAGAAGAGAAAAAGAAAAGCCAGAAGGAAGAGAAGAAGAAAAGGGAGGAGGAAGAGAAAAAGAAAAGGGAGGAGGAAGAAAGGAATAAAAGACAGGATGAAGACGAGAAGAAGAAAAAGGAGGAGGAACAGAAGAAGAAGGAAAGGCAGGTGGAAGAGAAGAAGAAAAGGCAGGAGGAAGAGAAGAAGAAAAGGGAAGAGGAAGACAAAATGGAAAGGCAGGAGGAAGAGAAGAGGAAGAAAAGGGAGGTGGAAGAGATGAAGCAAAGCAAGGAGGAAGAGAAGAAGAAAAAGGAGGAGGAAGAGAAGGACAAGAAAAGGGAAGAGGAAGCAAAAAAGCAAAGGCAGGAGGAAGAAAAGAAGAAGAAAAGAAAGGAGAAAGAAGAGAAGGAGAAAAGGGAGGAAGAAAAGAAAAGACATGAGGAGGGGGAGAGGAGGATATGGATGGTGGAGAAAGAGAGGGGGAGGGAGGAGGATGGGGAAAATATGGTAGAGAGGAAGGAGACAGAGGAAGAGGTGAGGAGGGATGGAGTGGAGGAGGAAAAGGAGGGGCGAGTGGGAGTAGAGGAGGACAGGGAACAAGAAGGGCAAGGAGAGGGGACGAGGGGAGTGAGTGAATGTCAAACAGAGGAGTGGGGAACAGTCCCCATTGATACCTCCATTCCTCCTCACACCTCACAGCTAATTGATCAGTTCACCCAGGCGGCCCATAGTCCGACTCTTTTTCTCCATTTCTCTGCTACCAATCTCCCCGGCATCAAAGCCGGTGGAGGCAACATTGAACAGAATGGCCAGAATAAAGCAGACGTTGGACAAACCTCTGATGGTAAAACAGTGGATGGGCGACATCCAACAGGAAGCACGTCTACTGCTGCAACACAACCCATGTGTCTACAGCAGTGTACGGAGCAGAAGAGGCTGTCATGGATGAGGGACTGCATCCCCTGGTCCAAACTAGCACTCCTGAACAGGAGGAAGAGGAGTGTTTCTGTGCGAGGTAGGAGAAGGCCGAAGAGGGCCTCTGATGCTGACAGCCTGCCACCCCTCTGCCCAGACTCACTGCTTCAGTCTGGGGGCTGGAGGTCTCTACAAGAGGTAACCTTTGTGTTGAGTGGGTGTGATACTGTTGCTCAATGGAATAACCCAAACATAAAACCCAGGCAATGCAGTTTTTCAGAGGAAAAATGACAGGTTTGAAATACTGTATGCACAGTATTGAAAGTCTGGGCAGAAAACAAAACATTTCAGACACTGACAAACGTAAGACAAAGTATGACACTACACTCATTCCAAAATCCCAAATCTTTCAAAATCTAACAGTTTTATTTGCAGTTCAAACATTTTTGCTGTAGATGGATCTGTTAACAGCGATACATATTCAGTGAATGTACTTTGGTACTTTCATCTCAATCATCCATTAGAAAATGACGATGAGTATATATCAATTTTCCTGGAGGTGATACAGTGGAAACTGCTGATAGTGATCACATCTGTCCACGGCCATTATAAGCACTCTAAGTGATTGAATGCGTTAGGCGAAGACGTTTTTTTTTCTTTCTTTTTTTGGGGGGGGGTGTGACCATCTAATTGGCATGTGTACACTCATTAGATAAATATAATGTAATAAAACAGACAGCTTCTCTACTGTACTAGATTTAATTTACCAAAGGACAGTAGCCTAATGTCAGCTATTATACTGAAACAAAATATCAGCTGCTTCAAACCCTCAAACAAGAATTTAAAAAAAAAACCCTTCCCCACCTTTTTCTCCTCAGTTGTACTTTTGCCAATTACCCCACTCTTCCAAGCCATCCTGGCCGCTGCTCCACCCCCTCTACCGATCCGGGGAGGGCTGCAGACTACCACATGCCTCCTCCGATACATGTGGAGTCGCCAGCTGCTTCTTTTCACCTGACATTGAGGAGTTTTGCCAGGGGGACATAGTGCGTGGGAAGATCACGCTATTCCCCCCAATTCCCCCTCCCCTCTGAACAGATGCCCCCTCTGACCAGAGGAGGCTTTAGTGCAGCGACCAGGACACGACCAAGCTGGAAGTAACACGGGGATTCGAACTAACGATCCCCATGTTGGTAGGCAACGGAATAGACCGCCACACCACCCAGATGCCTCAAACAGGAATTTAAAGATAAAGTACAGGTTATGGTAACATATGCCCCTTAGGCTATGTGGTGGTGATTTTGCAGGCAGATTTTTGGATTTTCGGAGCAGATGCCGGGACACTCAGTGTCATGGGTGTATGTGAACAAAATAATAAAACAAATAAACATTGGATTTCCTTAATTTGCTTGAAAATACATATTTTTGTAAATTTCCAATGTCTGAACGAGTCAAAATGATCACTTTTAAGAGACTTTTTGATCATAATAACTGGATTGTGTTAGTATAGGAATGATTGTCTGGCACCGTTTGATCAGTATAAGCTGTTGATCAGTATAACCATGATTGCTATAAGCATTTCCCACTGTAATTCCATTAAGACTTTCTTCTGACTTCCCAATAATTTCACTTAACAATTTTTGAACAGTTCTTTTTTTAATGTCTTCTGAATGTGTCCCAGTTGTACTAATTGAGTTTCACAATTTCAGCATGGCCTCCATTAACTTTGTTTAATGTGCTCCTAGAATGTCAGTCCCCCACCCTTTGTGAAAACTACCTGAAGACAGTTTGGCTGCTGAAGCCGTTGTAAAAGCCAGAAAAAATACTGAATGCATCCTATCCACCTTTATCTCAGGTGACCACAGTGACCCTGGAGGACTTGCCTGGCTGTAGTCTGTCCACTTTGGCCCAATGTGGCCAACTCCAGTCCCTCATCGTCAGACGCTGTGGTCTGAAAGCCTTGGATGGCCTCAGTCACTGTCCAAAACTCTACTACATTGATGTACAGGTGGGGCAGCAAACATGTAAAAGTTGGCAGGTGGTAGTGTAAAGTCTATTCATTTCAATTCCATTTCAGGTTGGCCTGAAATCGGTAACCAAATTTAACTTCTCAGGTCTAAAAACCTAGAACATGACATAATAAAACACTCAGCAGCAATTTTTTAAAATTTGTAAATGATCAATATTGTATTTTTATACCGTTATTGACTGTTCTCAATTGTCTCAAAAACCATGGAGTGGTCTCGTCTTATTATTAATATTCATGAGCTGACCATTCAGTGACAAGTTAAAGCAAGACTGAGTGGGGTTTCATACTATGCAATTCGATCTGATTGGGGGCGGCATTGTGGTGCAGTGGTTGGCGCGGTCGCCTCACAGCAAGAAGGTCCTGGGTTCGAGCCCCGGGGTAGTCAAACCTTGGGGGTCGTTCCGGGTCATCCTCTGTGTGGAGTTTGTATGTTCTCCACGTGTCTGCATGGGTTTCCTCTGGGTGCTCCGGTTTCCTCCCACAATCCAGAGACATTTAGGTCAGGTGAATCAGCCATACTAAATTGTCCTTAGGTGTGAGTGTGTGTGTGTCGGCCCTGTGATGGCCTGGCGGCCTATCCAGGGTGTCTCCCTGCCTGCCGCCCAGTGACAGCTGGGATGGGCTCCAGCATCCCTACGACCCTGAGAGCAGGATAAGTGGTTTGGATAATGGATGGATGGATGATCTTATTGGCTGTATGTAAATGAATGTTTGATGACATCATGAGTATCAGAAAAAAGATTTGCTGAGAGAAGATGGACTATGTAGCTCTTTTGAAATGAGAAAAATAAAAAAACTGATTTTTACCTTTAAATTTACTTATTTTCTGCAGAAAGGGGCAGTAAAAATGTATAATGATAAGAAAATATCATCGTTTCAGTTTCAGTCCAACTTTAACGATTGTCCTTGAAAGTTCAGATGAAGCGCTATCTTACTGTGCTGATTGACAGCATTGTACTGCTATTATTGTTTTTCTTAATCATTCCAGTCATGTTTTGCTCTTTGAAGGAACTGGTATATTTATTGACTCTGTCAGTCCATTACTATTGTCCAGGCCTCATGTAGTTCAAAAGGACAAGATCTACTATGGCTATGCTCCATCTTTGTTTTGCCAGGGGTCTTTAGTAGTTACCACTGTCATTTTACCTCATAGCACTCAAGTTTGCAGAATTCCAATGCGTGAGATTTATTGATGGATAGATGGACAGATAGGGTGGTCAAAAATAAAGAATACAATTATTTATTTGTTTGTTTTATTAACAAAAAAGAAGAATACAATTATTATTATGTATTTATTTTTATTAACATATACTAGGTGGCACGGTGGCGCAGTGGTTAGCGCGGTCACCTCACAGCAAGAAGGTCCTGGGTTCGAGCCCCGGGGTAGTCCAACCTTGGTGGGTCATCCCGGGTCGTCCTCTGTGTGGAGTTTCCATGTTCCCCCTATGTCTGCGTGGGTTTCCTCTGGGGGCTCCGGTTTCCTCCCACAGTCCAAAGACATGTAAGTCAGGTGAATCGGCCTTACCAAATTGTCCCTGTGTGTGTGCATGTGTGTGTGTGTGTGTGTGTGTGTGTGTGTGTGCGTGTGTGTGTGTGTGTGTGTGTGATGGCCTAGCCTGGGTGTCTGCTCGCCTGCCGCCCAATGACTGCTGGAATAGGCTCCAGCATCCCTGCTACCCTGAGAGCAGGATAAGCGGTTCAGGTAATAGATGGATGGATAACATATACTACAAAAAAATTTAGACAATATAAATAGTCCATACATTCAGAGAAAACTGCATCATGGACAGAGCACGCACAGTACAACCACAACGCACAGTACAAGCGTGTGACCGCAAGGTGTCCTTTGTGCTGCACAACATACAATGGCCAAGTAAATAAGCTGTAGCAGCAGAGTAATAAAGCTGAGTTACTTACATGATCTATAATAAGGAGGGCTGCGTGGATGCTGAAGTGGATGCTGTCGCTGTGGTCAAGCTTTTTGTGTTATTATATTCCCAGGTCACATTCTTAGCGTTTTTTAGAAGTTCTAGTCGGGTGCAAATTTAAAACAGGGGTCCTTGTTGTTGACTTTGACTGTAATCACTGAGCTGAGTGTTCTGTCCTTGTCAAGGCTGGCTCTGAAGTCAGTTTTGTTTTTATGGACTAGACTGAAAAGTCTCTCCTCATCCATATTGCTGTGAGGAATCCCAAGCAACAAGCATGCTAGTTGTGATAGGTGACCAGATCGATTAATAGTGGATCCTGGCACCTTTACTTGTGATAGAAATGCCCATATGATGGTATACAGCGGTGGTGCTACCATCTTTAGTCTCCAGTTTGATCTCTGCTTCGTTCCACACATGCTGTGGAATTTCCTCTTTTCGCAAACTTTGATAGTCCATAAATTCCTCCAACAGCTTGTCAATGGTGCTGTCACCCCACTGTAGATGCAACTTGAATTTGTGTGCGATGAACTGCACACTCTCAAAACCATGTAAAGCCCGGTGATCAAACTCAATGAATTGAGCATGTGACAACAGCTCATCGCCTAGTGGAAAGTTTGTCTTGAGATATTCCACAGTTGCCACGTAGAAAGAAATCACGGCACTGTAGAACTTAGTGACATCTGTGTCACCGACGTCACCATTTTCAGTCAGATTTCGCTAGCTGGCACTGAGTTGTAAAGCCAATGAATATCTGCTTGTTTGGCTTGACCTTACTGCAGTCTATGTGCATTACATTGCTATGTTTCTGTAATGCTACAGGATCAATAAATTTCTGCATCAATTTTTTGAGCATATTTTCCATCTGACTATTCATGATATGAATGTATTGAAAAAAAATAAGTTCAATTCAGTGAATGACGGCAATACAGCCTGGTAAAAGAGTAGATACACTTCAGACATATGATTTTGGAAATTGTTATTGGAATCGTGGGTTTTGCACTGGGCCATTCATAGAGGCAAAGTAACTTTTCAGGGCAGGAAACTGCTTCAGGACTCTTTCAATCGCAGTTTGCAAACTCAGCCAGCGAGTTGAGATGTGTTTGAGAACGGCTCTGTATTCAACATCACAAAATTCGCAGTAGCTAGCTAACTCATTCTTCCTCTTACTTGACTTGTCAAAGTAATAGATCAATAGCTAAATCTGCAACAGCAAATGATATGCACTTAGAAAACCCACTACCCCCTTTCTTGGCTGCATTATAAATGATATGACAAGGGCATCCTACTACATAGATGTCTGGATTTTCCCACAGAAGCCTGGTTTTCACTGAATTTCAGCACCCCATGTTGACCCGATATAAATACTGCTACAATCTCTCTTTTACTAAAAATGGGGTAGGGGTAATTCTGAAGGAAGAATATGTCAAGAGTGTGCTGGAAGTGAAGAGAGTTTCAGACAGAGTGATGAGTGTGTGCGTGTGTGTGTGTGTGTATACACACACACACACACACACACACACACACACACACACACACACATACATACATACATAAACCAAAAGTTTGAAGGTCACAACAAACTTTTTTTTTAGTAAAGTGAAACATACATTCTTATATAATAAAATTTCTACAAGTGAAAATGGAAAAAGACATAATCAATTAAATATGCAAAGTAAACAATTAACAATTAGTATAAAGTATCTAAACATGATAAACAATAACCTAAATAAAGTCAATGAAACTTAATCAGAGGCTACAGAAAATAGTTCCTTATAATATGACAGTGTGCATTCACTTTTTTTATTCGTCATAAGGGCCAGTGTGTCTATATACATATTGAACTCAGCCAGAAAAGCACCAAGGTTTGGGAGGGACCTAGAGAACCTTGCTTTATGTATGTGAAATTTAGCAAGTGCAATTATAAGATTCGTCATGTAATTTAAAGATTTATTTTCACATTCAAATTTAGTAATAATGTCTTTAGGCATAATTACTACAGACTATCCAGTCTTGTTAAGTATAAAATTCTCTGTCACTCCAAAACACAGATGAGGAGGGGCAGTGACAAAACAAATGCATAACTGTTTCTGGCTCAGCGCTACAAAAGATGCAATTAAGTTCTATGTCAGCAACTTTGGATAGATGTTTTGTAAAATTTTAAAATGGATTTCTCTAATTTTATTTGAGATACAGAATTGAAATGGGCACAACCAAGCCTTACGCCATTTTATGTCATCCAATTGTGAATTCCAGAAAGGTTTCCCTCTGGGTGAAATCTCATTATAGTCATAAAGCACTTTTTTATGTTTGTTGGTACATTTAATTTCTGTTAATTTTATTCCGTTAACGTTTAAACAAGGTATTTGAAGATTAACATTTTGATATCCTAAGTGACATTTCATTAATTCAATTATACCTGTGGGAATAGCCCTTAGAGGCTTCTGATTGGTTCTGACCAGGATGTAGGATGTATACGTCATCAGCAGGAGAACAACGATAGGGGTCTATTCCGTTACCTACCGACACGGGGATCGTCTGTCGGGGATCGTCAGTTCGAATCCCCGTGTTACCTCCGGCTTGGTCGCACACAAATGGCCGTGTCTGCGGGTGGGAAGTCCGATGTGGGTAAGAGTGGGGTATTTGGCCAAAGTGCAATTGAGGAGAAAAAGGGGGAAAAATACATTACATTCGCCCACGTGTATTTGTTTACACTTTGCTTTCGCCCGACTACTGTTGATACAGTATAGAGATCGGTACTCCGAAAGTTTGGGTTTAGGCTTGTTTTGTGATCTTCCTAAGGTCGTGTATTTCTTTATTACAATAAAAGGTCTCTAAAGTTAAGGCAAAGTTCATGATCCAAGATGGCAGCGCGCCGGACGCAGCGGCTACTGCGGCTCCCTGTTCAGTGCTGTTTTCTTTGTTATTTATACGTTAGTTTTAAGTTGACTTAGAGTGTAGGTCATGCGCTCGTCTACAACCGTTAAGAACTTTTAAACCTCAGAACGGATTACTCACTTCTCTCCACCATCACGGACAATTTCCCCAGCCATATTATCTGCTCGCCGGTCTCGCAGTGGAAACGCTGCCTCCGTCGACAACGTAAACAAAAGATGGGGAAACGAGGCGGGCTACATGCTAAGCTAAGTAGCGCTCCCTTCAGCGTTTCCCTCCCCAGCATCTTCATGGCTAATGTCCGATCGTTAGCTAACAAAATGGACGAGATAAGCCTCAGGCTGTCCTCTCAGAAAAGGCTGCAGAACTGCTGTCTGCGATGTTTACGGAGATTTGGCTCAACAGCAACATATCCGTCTCGGGACAGCGGACTCCGGCGAGATCCGCGGAGGAGGTTTGAGTATTTATGTCAATAACTCTTGGTGCAACAATATAAAGATCGTTCAAAGGCACTGCTCTGCTGATCTCGAGCTCCTTATGATTCAGTTCAGGCCTTTTTACCTGCCCAGAGATTGGCCATTACCATCGCCGCTGTATACATCCCCCCACATGCTAATGCTAAGGTAGCACTTGAGCAGCTACAATGTGCCATCAGCAGACAACAGACCAAACACCCGGACAATGCCTTTATCATAGGTGGTGACTTTAATCAGGCTAACCTCAGCGCTGTATTGCCCAAATTCCATCAGCATGTCTCCTGCCTCACTAGGGGACAAAACACCCTGGACCATCTCTATACAAACACTAAGGACTCATACAAAGCTACTCCCCGCCCCCATCTGGGGCATTCTGATCGCCTCTGCCTGTTCCTGGTCCCAGCCTACAAACCCCTAATAAAACGGGTCAAGCCAGTAGTAAAGACAATCATTGTCTGGCCAGAAGGAGCAGTCTCTGAATTCCAGGACTGTTTTGACAACACAGACTGGAGTATTTTTGCACATTCAGCTACCCATGGCTTCCATATAGACATTAATGAACAGACATCTGCCATACTAACCTACATAACTTTTGCAGTGAGTGTCACAACAAAAAAAATCAATCTGCGCCTTTCCAAACCAGAAACCCTGGATGACCAGTGAGGTCCGGCAGCTGCTGAGAGTCCGGGATGCAGCGTTCAAGTCAGGTAACTGTGAGGCCTACAGCGTAGCCAGATCCAACCTCAAAAAGGGCGTTAGAACAGCCAAACATAAATATTCCCTACGAATAGTGGACCACTTTCACAATAACTCCGATCCCCGGTGAATGTGGCAAGGCATTCAGTCTATCACAGACTACAAAAGCTCCAATAGCGGTCCCACTGTCCATGATGCCTCCCTTCCAGACAAGCTAAATCATTTCTATGCCCACTTCGACAAGGGCAATACTGACCCAGCCACAAAAATCCCCAGCCACCCAGAAAACCAGGTGCTCACGCTATCGATCGCAGAGGTCAGAGAATCACCGCGCAGAGTGAACACACGGAAGGCTGCCACACCAGATGGCATACTGGGTCGGGTACTCCAGGAAAGTGCCGACCAGCTGGCTGAGGTCTTCACAACTATATTTAACCTCTCACTGTCCCAATCCATAGTCCCGGCATGCTTTAAGACCACCTGTATCATTCCTGTCCCCAAGAAACCAACATCCACATGTCTGAATGACTACCGACCCATAGCTTTCACCCCCATTGCCATGAAGTGCTTTGAGAGACTAGTTCTGGCTCACATCAAAAACATTATCCCCCCCACATTCGACCCACATCAGTTCTCCTACTGCCACAAAAGGTCTACTGAGGATGCCATTGCCACTGCCCTGCACTTTGCTCTGACCCACCTTGAACTTAACAACACATACATCTGGATGCTGTTTATAGATTATAGCTCTGCCTTCAATACTATCATCCCCGCCAAACTAACCACAAAACTGCTCTCCCTTGGCCTCAACCACTCCCTCTGTAACTGGACCCTGGACTTCTTGACCAACAGACCTCAGTCTGTTAGGTTAGGTCCTCCACCCTGACCCTCAGCACAGGTGCCCCTCAAGGCTGTATTCTGAGCCCTCTCCTTTTCTCCCTCTTTACTCACGACTGCCCGCCAACTCACCCTTCAAATGTTATAGTTAAGTTTGCAGATGACACCACAGTCATTGGCTGTATCACCAACAATGATGAGATGGCCTACAGGGACGAGATTCAGCCCCTCACATCATGGTGTACTACCAACAATCTTGTCCTTAATGTGCAGAAGACGAAGGAGCTGATTGTGGACTTCAGGAGGTCTAGAAGCTGCAGCCACTCCCCCATACGCATCAATGGGGTGGAAGTGGAGCGTGTTTCCAGCTTTAAATTCCTTGGAGTCCACATCAGCGAGGAACTTTCCTGGACATTAAACACCCAGGCCCTTGTGAAAAAGGCCCAACAACGACAGCATTTCCTGAGGAGGCTGAGGAGTGCCCGTCTATCCCCCAAAATTCTCACCAACTTCTACCACTGCACCATAGAGAGCATCCTGACCAGCTGCATCTCAGTGTGGTACGGCAACTGCATCTCAGTAGACCAGAAAGCTCTGCAGCGGGTCGTCAAGGCGGCCCAGCTTATCACCGGTACCCAGCTCCCAGCCATGAAAGACATTTATCACAAACCTGTCCTCGAAAGGGTCTCAGCATCAGCAGAGATCCCATCCACCCCAACCATGGGCTGTTCTTCCCCCTGTGCTCAGGGAGGCACTACAGAAGCCTCAGAGCCCGCACTACCAGACTCAAAAACAGCTTCTTTCCACAAGCTGTTGCCACCTGAACCTGGCTACCCACTGAATGTCTGTAGATATTAGATATTTTTAAATATTTTGTACTCTTGCTCTTTTTTAACTTATTTTTAGCTTCTGGTCTTCGTGTGTATATCTTATACTGTGTTTGCTGTGTCTGTCTTGCACTGTTTGGTGAAGCCACAGCCCTCATTTCGTTTTTAACATGTGCCTGCACATTGTTTTTAATGACAATAAATTGAATTGAATTTTTGAAACGTCTTATGGGTAGGGCGTGAGTCGTCCACAGTTAGTCAGAGTAGGTGGTTTAACACCAGATCAGGAGCTGAAGCTGTGGTAATAACGTGTTTCACTTTTTCAGTCCATGATGAAGGTGATGAGATCAGGAAGAAACCCACCAGCGGTCATAACACAGTGGCAGGCACTGAGCAGCGGCCTCTGCTGCATACACATAGATTTCAACCTAAAGAATTTATTCCAGAGACTTTAGTTTTTATCCACTACACTACTGGTGTGGTGGGTAAATTGGTGATCAGTATCAGTATTACATATTTTGCAACGTTCAGTAGGCTACTAGTGAATGATAATACGCAATAATATCAGGGACACTTGAGAAATATTAGGCCTACCTGTTTCGAGTTTTAGCCAGTGCAGCGTCAGTTCTGTATCGGGGCTCTTGTCTAGTTTATATCAACACTACCCACACACTGTCTGGGCTCAGGCTCAGGCCTGTCACTCAATCCATCCCATATGACAATCTGACACTCTTTACATTTGCCTGATTTCTGTCAACAGTTACACATGGCTTGGATGTGCTATACAACTGATTTCCACACAAAAATACCTTACAGACTCTCGGATTGCTCTGGGGAAGTTAGTTTATCGAAAATCGTAAACACTGAAATGAACTCACCTAGCACAAGTAGGAATAAACTGAGGGGTCCAGCCCAGCCTGCGAATCTTCACGGTCCAAACTGCCCTCCTTTGTGCATCCTGTGGAAATTTATGCATCATACGGCCTTGTCCCGGCCGGTCGAACAGAGCAGCCCCAAGCCGCACAACACACTATTTCTCCGTCAACTGCTACAAATCGGCGAGAAATGGGCCGAAAACACAGGAAAACTCATTGAAACGTCATGATGACAGAGCCAGACGTTGGTAGGCAACATGGCGCCCATCAAGCACGTGACAGGCTCTCAGCCAATCACAGCGCGCGTTGCAAAGATCAGAGGATGTCCAGACTCTAGTGCGGCAATCGCTGCACTAGCGCCTCCTCTGGTCTGACGGGGCACCTGTTCAAGGGGGAAGGGGAACTGGGGGGAATAGTATGATTCTTCCACATGCTACGTTCCCCTGCCCCTGGCGAAACTCCTCATTGTCAGATGAATAGAAGCGGCTGGCGACTCCACAGGTATCGGAGGAGGCACGTGGTATTCTGCAGCCCTCCCTGGATCCGCAGAGGGGGTGGAGCAGCGACCGGGAGGAGAAAAAAAAGGGGGGGGGGGACAAGTCTACTTGCTGTTATAAGTTGCAAATTTTACCAGCAGGGGGCTCACTTAAAGGAAGACAAGAAAGACAATGAATGTATTAACTTGGACCAGAAGACAGCCCTGGTTTCAGTAGTGACGTTTTGTATTCCTTTTGTTGCAGGAGAATGACATCTCATTTGTGGATTGTGAAAATCTGGCCAATTTACGAGTACTTCGACTTGGCCACAACCAGTTGACATCCATCCATGGCCTGGGTGGTGCTCTCAATTTGGACATTCTGGAACTCTCGTACAACTCAATCCGACGCATTGGTGAGCCCTGCCAAAATTCACTGTATCTGAGTTGAAACTTTTTTCCCCATTTTAATCGGAAAGATTATATTACAAGATATGACATGAAATATGAAAGTGTATTGACCTGTTGACTCAAAAAAGATTTTAAGAGCCACTTGCTAAAATTACAGTCAGTTATGTTACACTTACCAAACAAACAAACAAACAAACAAGCAAACAAAAAATACATCAGAAGTATCCAAGCACAATTTTGTATGGCTTCTGTTAACCTATTTATGTGTTTCAGTTTCAGTCCAACTTTAACTATTGTCCTTGAAAGCTCAGATGAAGCACTATCTTACTGTGCTAGTTAACATCATTGTACTGTTATTGTTTTTCTTATTCACTCCAGTCATGTTTTGCACTTTGGAGCATGGTGCTGAATGAATACTTGATTTGCAGTGTGTTTGGAGTACATAAGTTAGTGAGGGGGTCACACTTCAGTGTAGCCCTATAGACACCCAGCTTTATACTTACCTGTTAGCAAATCACCAACAATCCACAAGAGGGCAGCATTTATCTTTTCCTCTACCTGTATTCCAGAGCTGCAATATGTATTGAAATGTGACATAGTAACTGTGAATACTAACACTGAGCCCCAGGCTAAAGTCATGAATAGATATTACCCAGAGAGGAGGATAAATGCATTTGATTGGATATTCAGCTTTTGCTTAAACATTTTGTCTTAATTTGAGCCCCTCAAATTGAATCATCTACTCATATATGTATTAGGGGCTCGTTTAGAGCATTTCATTTCAGCTACAGCCCTTGAGGATACTTAAACTTTGTCATCATACCACTTTTTGCATAGTTATGCTGAACTATTTTTCCAAGTCTGAATAATAGTTTGTTATCCCCTTCATATTGCTAGCCGGCCTGGAGGCTGTGAAGAGACTGCAGAGACTGTTGGTGGACCACAACCACCTCATCAGTACCAAAGGGCTGAAAGATGTGTACACTCTTCTTCACCTTGACTGCTCCCACAACCACTTAACTGGCGTGGAGGGCCTGGAGAACTGCGCTCTGCTCAACACCCTGGACTTGAGTGCCAACAACCTTGCCAAGGTAGACAAACCCACAGTAGCTGATTCAATGAATTTATTTACCGATACACAGGATCTTATGTTAACTATCCCTTGTGTTATGTGTACACTTAGCTCAGAGGTGAAAGGAAAAAGGGGTTGGGTGTGAGGGGTAATGTCATTGGGGTTATCAAGTGGGTACCTCCCATTGCAGATGTTTCACTGAACTGGGGCCATAACACTTCCAGAGGGCTCCGCAGTTATGCAAGCGTAAGCTCAGTAGGGAATAGTTTCGAGCAGGCTCTGTCATTTTTGAAACCTGTCCTCATATGTTTTTGAACACAAACTTAGTGGAAACTGAGTAAAGTTGTAACTTATATGTAGAATATTTACAATGTACAAAATATATTAGTGTATTTTAAAGATAAAACATATTTTCTCCATATTTTACCTGACCTGATTAATGTGACATATATATCAACAAATAAACAAAATACATGTTGTAAGATAACCAAGTAGTAAAACCCCCTGTCTATGATATTATGTGCACAGTATGTCCCTGATTTCAGAGATATGTCTTTTGTGTCTCTCAAGCTTTGAAAATATCTAAATAAAATATAAATTGTACAGGCGAGTGGATCGCCTGCTCGCATTTTTCAGAAAAGAGGAAAAATAAGTACAAATAAATGCAATAGCTAGTAAAAGTAGAGAATTATTCCAGGTGCCAGTGCTGGCTGACTGTCCCACAGGTATAACTGGGTCCCAGTGGAGCTTTGCTTGTGGTCGACATTGATGACTTTATACACTGTGGGGCTAAAACAACCGACATTGATGGATGGAGCATATTTGGCACTGTTGGGACCAGCAGTGGCAGTGCTTGCTGTCAGTAAAGAGAGTGTAGTGGCCCAGCATGACCAGTTTAAACTAACGACTTCCTAACCTTGTTTGTCTGTCAGCCCCCCACTCTGAACAATCATGTCCTCCTCAGAGAGCTGTGTCTCGATGACAACAGCATCTCCTCCCTGCAGGGCCTCGCTGACTGCTGGCTTCCCCTCATCCAGGTTCTCTCTTTGGCCCAGAATAGGTACGTATATTTCCCAACTCCCACTTAAGGTTTCATTTTTTTTTCTCTGCCTACAGGCTGTTTTTTTTTTTTTGCAGAAATGTGAAGAGGTAAATATCAGTAATGTTGACTAACAAAAAAGAGTATTTTAGGTGTTTTTCTTGTTTTAAGTGTTTAATTGGAATGATAGGTGGTTATCAGTGGGAAAACAAGATTTCTGTATTTCAAACTTTCACTCCTTTGTGTTTGACTACTACAGCAAATGCACGTTAGCTAAGACTATAATGTGGTCATTCTCTCAAAGGAACGTTCAGAGAGTAACTCTCTTTGGCAAGATTACACTGTTGTTTCTGTATTTCTCAGTGTTACCCAGCTGCCCCCCATGTCTGACTTTATTTCGCTAGTGAATTTGAATCTCAGACACAACTGCCTCTCAGGTAAGAGTCTGTTATTGACTAAAGAAATCATGAATTAACTTTTTTTTTTCTCAAAAAATCCTAACAAGAGGAATGTAGTCTTGTCATTAAGCCTGTATCATTGACCTCGTCATGAACAAATGCAAAACTTGTGTTGTTTGGCAGTGTTATGAGCTCCCATAGCCAATCTTTTCGATGTTGGTGACTCTCCCACCAGTATGTGACCACCGCAGACCTCTGTTTTTGTTAAACACATTCAGATATATAAAATTCAGCTCAGCCATTTTCAGTTTGCGGTGCATTCCATCTGCATTCACACAGGCCCGTTCCCTCCCTGCTCCCCTCACTCCTACTCAGCAACAGATTGTTTTTACTTAACCATTTCTCACGAAGTTATTACAATAGCCATAAATTTACATGTGCATAACCTTGTTTTAGGCGTGAATGCATTTGACTCCATCTATCTTATTGACGGGCGCCACTTTTATTTTGGCTCTGAAGGTGTATGACTCAGTGGAAATAATATCTAGTGGGTCACATGTCTCTGGGACACATTTCATTCCACTCATTTCACCTAATTGACATAACCACCTGAAATGGGATTAGTGACTCATGAAAGTGAGGGATTGGTTAGAAAATAGGCATTGACAAGTGAAGCTCATTTTTATACTTCTGTTGCAGACTTGAGGAATGTTTGTGACAGCCTGGAAGGATGTCCATTCTTGCGAGAGATCCACCTCATAGGGAATCCTCTCCTGAAGGAAAGTGGCTGGAGGTGAGGCCATGCACACAAATGGGAGCATCTTAGTCTTAGTCATCATCAGACTCACAATCATAGTTACAGTTAATTATATTGGCCAAGTGAGTTTGCACATACAAGCAAAATGACTTGGATGGTTGTTCACATTCACCAGATTACAGTAAACCTGACACAACAATAAAATCCTAAAATTAGCAAATGAAAAAAAGGCATTAGTAAACATGTAAGATTGGAAATAAAATTGCTAGTATGCTAGTAATAGAAAAATTCTAATAGAAACACAGACAAATCTTGACAAGACTGCAGTGAGTTCTGAATGCTGTGATCACTTCACAAAATCAGCACACGAGTCATATAAATACAGTGTAACTGGTACAGAGTTGAGGATGTGTGCTCTGACAGTATAATAATTATTGCAGGCACACTTTACGGGTCATAATGTTTTCCAGGATCATAATTTGCTGTATTTTGACTATTTTTGCATCCTGTCAGCCAGTGCGGTTAGAAAAGCGGATTTGAAAACACCATTACTCTGTCATTTTGTGGTGGGAAAGTTCTCGTCTGCAAGTCGAAAATGTGTAAAATGTGGTCCTCTGCAATGCCACTGCAATACCACACCATTTCAATCCAAGGTACTGCAGGTTTCTAGAGTTCTCTTTTGTAATTATTGGAAATATTTTAAGGATAGCATTCATTTCAGCTTGCTTGCCCTGGAATATCATGACCTGTGATGGAAGTTCAGTAGAACATACCAGTGAAAAGCCACCGCTCCTCTGACAGAAAGGTGAGATTGGTGCGTCGGCGGTCCATTGGCTGAGGAAGTCTAAACATTCCAGCCTGAACATGGGCCTTCCTGTCCACTTCCTTGGATTAGCACCATGATCCGCGTCCGCTATTGGATTACACTGATGTGCCACTGACTTCTCTGCACACCTACGCCCCACTAAGTGGCCATGATTCCCAAAATATTGATTCAGCAGGAAGAATGGATTATATTTTCCCTGTCAATTTGCTCATTCGCTTATAGTGCCAAAATGCTATGCCTGTGCTCTTGTTTAGTCACCGGCAATGAGTTGATTTGAAATGTATGCTGCAGTCATTTATCTTCTGCATAGTTTAGCAGGCCATCAAGAATAATGATGTCAGCTCTTACAGGTTCTGAGAGTTTTTTGGCTTTCTTTTCTCTCTCCAGAGTAACTCACCAGTTTGTGTCTTGACACTGTGAAATATCCATAATGTTGGACTATATTTGTAGTTTGAAAAATTACTGTCTCATTTTCCCAACTAAAAAGCTCATATCCGTAACATGAGTCTCTGAACATTTCATAATTTTAGAAAACAATTTTACGATGCGCTTAGCCGGCTGCATTGAGGCTGTAAAAGTTAGGTCTCTACTAAGTTTGTCATCTGTGAATGGGCTACTTTTTAATTGAACTTATTTATTATTTATTTGATGATTTTGTTGTTGTTTTTTGTGTGTGTGTGTGTATATATATAGCGTTTTTTTCTGAAACCGTCAATGGTGTTATAAGTGCTCAACTAATGAGGAGCGGAATATCAACACAGATACAGGAAAAACGTTTTAATACATTGCAGTACAGGCCTGTTTCGTGTGTCACGCACTCATCAGCTGCTAATGTGGTTCAACAAAGAATCATAAAATTTATGGTGCCCAGCGTCACGCCCTTAATTTCGGTTGGACAGCAACCAATCAGATGAGGAAACATTCAAACTATAACAGCCAATGGGGTAGGTATTTATGATGCACAGCAACCAATGGATGGGTTGAAAACATTACAACCAATGGGACTGAAGCTTGTTTTGAAAAGCATTTTGGGGCCAGGGCACTGTTGAAATGGCATACATTAAAACTATAACAAGGTAATTTATGTGAATTATATAGAAGGGTGGTGTTGGGGCACAGTTGGAAGGACAGGCAGTTAAAATATTTAAAAAAAAACTAATAAATGTCATATGTGTATCATCTAATGGGGGGGGGATAATAAAGACGTTTTACTTATAGTTACAAAGGAGATATTTTTTTCGGTGTCTACAGCTGGTGGCCAATTCATTTCTATTATTCAAGGTTGACATATCAGGTCTGCAAAGAATCAGGTCTCCAGAAAAGTATTTTATTATTTGCAAACCTGATATGTCAACCTTGAATAATAGAATATATTAATACTATAGATTATTATTAATCTATTATAAATCTAATAATTATTGATATATTATTAATCTAATAGATTACCAGCTGATGAGTGCGAGATGCATGTCTGTGAATGTTCTCATTCATCCAGGTCATGGTTATCCAAAGGAGTTGAATCAAGTGCAACTGGACTTGGTATGAAACAGGTCTGTACTGAGATGCATTAAACTTTTTTTTCCCCTGTATCTGTGTTGATATTGTGCTCCTCATTAGTTGAGCACTTACAACACCATTGACGGTTTCGGAAAAAAAACGTTTTATATATATATATATATATATATACATCATTTTTTTGGGGGGGGGGGTTCCCTCTTTTTTCTCCCCAATTATACCTGGCCAATTACCCCACTCTTCCGAGCCATCCCAGTTGCTGCTCCACTCCCTCTGCCGATCCGGGGGAGGGCTAGAGACTACCACATGCCTCCTCCGATACATGTGGAGTCGCCAGTTGCTGCTTTTCACCTGACATTGAGGAATTTTGCCAGGGGGACGTAACGTGTGGCAGGATCACGTTATTCCCCACAGTTCCCCCTCCCCCCAGAACAGGTGCTCCGACCGACCAGAGGAGGCGCTAGTGCAGGACACACACCCACATCCGGCATCCCCCCAGCAGACACAGCCAATTGTGTCTGTAGGGATGCCCGACCAAGCCGGAGGTAACACGGGGATTCAAACCAGCGAACCCCGTGTTGGTAGGCAACAGAATAGACAGCCACGCCACCTGGACGCCCCCATACTATTATCTTCTAATAATCATATTGGCGGGTAAAATAAAATTGCCACATGCTTCCTCTGATACATGTGGAGTCGCTAGCTGCTTCTTTTCACCTGACAGTGAGGCATTTACCCAGGGGGGCATAGAGCGTGGGAGGATCACGCTATTCCCCCCATTTCCCCCTCCCCCTGAACAGGCACCCCAACTGACCAGAGGAGGTGCTAGTGCAGCGACCAGGACACATACCCACTTTCGGCTTCCCACCCGCAGACACGGCCAATTGTGTCTGTAGGAATGCCTGATCAAGCCAGAGGTAACACGGGGATTCGAACCGACAGTCGCCGTGTTGGTAGGCAATGGAATAGACCGCCACGCTACCCCGATGCCCTTAACCCGGATGCCCTTAACTGAACATATTTAAATAAATTCTTATTTTACTTGTGGCCTGTCAAGGTCAAGACTGGCAACACTCAGCAAGCACTTTAATTGTGTGCGAGTTACTTTATAGTTTGATACATACTTATACTATATCTTACAGACCAACGTTTTGCTAATGTGACATTTCACTGTCAAGAGACCAAAACTAGGTAACAGGGTTACACTGCTGTGCCAGTGGATATTTTCCTGCCTGAAGTCTTAACTGAAGCTCAGCAAAAGAGTTTGGTTGAACTTTACCTAACCTCTAATGCCAACAGTGAAAATAACCCCCTGTATTTCCCTGCTCATGCCCTGGGCCTTTCATCCCCCGCCAGCGATAACACCAGCTAAATTAAAGTACCAAAAGGCCAATGCTAAGAATTACACTCGCTGCGAGTGGCCCCTGATCTAGGAGAAGGGGAAGAAGAAAGCACTGGGCCTGATTAATCGGGCTGCTTTGAGAGGCTGTTGTTTTGGAGGAAGTCTTCACTAAATGAAATACGGGCCTGCGTTCCTGCAGACCAGAGGGGGACGACGCAGCTGGAGGAGCAGGAGCCAAGAACAGTGTTTCCCACTAGCAGAGAGGAGGATTGCACTGAAATTTATTTCTATTTAGGAAGAGTTCAGAATAACAGCTAACTGTTGGCAATGTAGCTTTAGCTTGAAGGAAAGTCCAAAAAAAAAAAAAAAAAAAAGGGAAAATCAAAGCATCCCTAAAAAGTATTTTTTTCTTCTTGTATGAGGTGCGTAACATGTAATATCTCCTTAAAAGAGCATTTTACAGCCTGAAGAATTTCACTGTTAAAATGTGTGCCCTAAACAAATTGTGGTTTTCAACAACCTTGACAAATACACAAACGAATAACATCAGAGCAAAAGAAGTGCATTTGATTAAGAAATTAACATGAAAAACATTTCTGCTAGACATGCTAAACATGGCTCCTTTTGTTTTCTGGAACCAGGGAAACTCAATTTCCCCAGTTATTTAATGTGCATCATCTATTGTAAACATCAACAACTCAAGGCATTCAATCATTACATACAAACGTCCATATTCTGCTCTCTCAGGTACTATCTGATTGGCGTCCCTTTCTGAATCTAATTACATTCCCCACCTCGGTGAGCTCATGTAACAATCAAAAGGTCCTATTTGGGTTTACAGCTTCATTTAAAGAAGGCCAGCCAGACGACATGCCTGTAGGGCTGGAATCTAATCCTGATCTGTGTCAGACAAACCAAGTGGGCCACAACAAAACCCCGTTACCCTTGATAGTACACAGATCTGGTCCTTCGTGGTTCTGTTTCTGTATTAGGGTAGTGGCAGGGTTGCAGAAATTCCTTGCCTTATACTGGCGTAAAGATGGAAACATTTATTTGCTGCCAATTTGTTACAAGTATGTGAACAGAGAAGAATAAAGGTTTTTTGTAAGATTACGATACCACCAGTGGTACCAAGTTCATGCTACCATCGGCTTTGCTAATGGTCATTGGACTGGTTTGGAGACTTTTTTTTCTCTCCACCTGCTTGGGTGAGTTACAGGTGTTTTTAATGAAAAACACACAGTTGGGCCATCCTCTTTCAGTTGAATTCTTTATCCTTGCTGTGCTGCTAGTCTCACTCCGATTAGTAATATAGTACCAAAGATTTCTAGGTAGTCTGATGTCAGTGAGCAGTAACTAAAGAAAAATGGCAAGCTCATATTTCAGAGACATGCACTCTTCCACCTTGCTTTCCAATACAGAAATCAGTATTTTGTCTCTGCCCCGTATGGACAGGGCAGAGACAAACTGAAGCTGTGTATCACATTACCCTTTAAAAAACTCCATCCATCCATCCATTCATTCATTCATTAACAAGGGGAAAACTTTGAGCTGGTCATGTAATTGAATAAGCTATACAGTGAGAAACACTGCAACGTACCGTATACAAAAAAGTCAAGCATTTTGATTCCATGCAAAATAATTTTTTTTGCTCTAGCCAGATCCTTGTGTGGTGACACTATAGTATCGGCTTTCTTTAATTTAGGATCAGAAAGTGCTCCAGGAATCAATTATCTTAAAAATGCAGTTGTTGGACTATGTGCTCTGAAGATTTGTATTTTTTTCTGACTTTATTACTGCCTTTCTCTAGTGTCCCATGACTTTCCAGTTCCACATTTTCCCACTGAACATGGACCGCATTTGGCTCGATGCTCTGCTCTGAGTCTGTTTCTCTGGCAGATAGTTGGGATTCCTCAACTTGTACATCCTTAGCCTCAGGCCCCGGTTACCTCTACACCAGACCTTCACTAAAACAGGGATCCATTCTCCTTTTAAAAGCTTCTACTATCTAACGTGCCATTTGCTGGAGACCTTTCATCCTTAGCGGCTTAATGTACCATGCGATTACGTACATTTTTAGTACACAATACAAAATATGCAGTCCTGGTATTTGTCAGTTTGCAAGGCCAGCACAGAAACAGAACACAGTTCAAATAACACTGCATGAAGGGACAGCATAAGACATATTCACTGTCTACTGCACTTATTATGTTAGGTCTTGTTAGTCTCATGAAATAAGGTTTGGAATGTAGTTACATGCTCTACTCTGTGAACGACAGAACATCAGCTTCTAAAAGCCTCGCCTCAAGGTTCAAGTTGTAGAAACTTGTTAAAAAAAGACTTGTGCTCAAAGATAGTTCTGCTCTGGATCTTCCCTCATCTCTTTTTTCTTGATAAATAAAATATTCTAAGGTGATTGGAGTACCCATATGCCTTTTAAGATAAAAAAAAAACGGTCAGCAGAAGTAACAACAAAATATATGACTTGTACCGAGTTTGTTAACTAACTGGCTAGCTGTCTCACAGTAAGGATGGGAAATTCACACTAGCCATCTGTCAGACACAGAACATTTTGTAGTGGCTTGTTAAGTTTATCTTCCTTAGACACAAGTTTTAGTAAGAAGCCATTATTAACAAATACTGTTTCTATATATATATATATATATATATATATATATATATGTAATTTTTTTGTTTTTTTTGGGGGGGCGATTTTGTCCCCCTTTTTTCTCCCCAGTCATACCCGGCCAATTACCCCAATCTTCCGAGCTGTCCCGGTCGCTGCTCCACCCTCTCTGCCAATCCCGGCTGCAGACTACTACATGCCTCCTCCGATACATGTGGAGTCGCCAGCCGCTTTTCACCTGACAGTGAGGAGTTTTGCCAGGGGGAACGTTGTGTGTGGCAGGATCACGTTATTCCCCCCAGTTCCCCCTCCCCCCGAACAGGTACCCTGACCGACCAGAGGAGGCACCAGTGCAGCGACCAGGACACACACCCACATCCGGCTTCCCACCCGCAGACACAGGCAATTTTGTCTGTAGGGACGCCTGACCAAGCCGGCGGTAACATGGGGATTCGAGCCAGCGAACGCTGTGTTGGTAGGCAACAGAATAGACACCCACGCCACCTGGATGCCCCCATACTATTATGTTCTAATAATCATATTGGCTGGTAAAATAAAATTGGCTGATGTATTTGAGGATTTACAAGCCATTGTGGGAAATGTACCTTGCCCTGCTGATACTCCTGAGCCAAGGCCTGGAGCATTCCTCCCAAGGTTTTGAACAACATGTAGTTACATTCCTTGACCCTGAGGGAATCCCACTGTTTAACCAGAACCCCCTTCCTCCCTTGGAGCATGGAGGCAAACTTTCCTGTCTCTGCGGGGTCTATAATGTCAACCTTGGTTTGGACTCCGTATTCCTCTTGTGGCCATTAATCTTCTCTGAATGCACTGTTGTTTACACTATTGGATTCAGCAAGACGCTTGCATTATTGCAACGGTGGGCAGTATGTTCAAGATTGCTTTGTCTGTAAAAATAATTTGATGGTTCTTGAATTACTTGAAAAGAACATGATCAAACAATTGATAGTTTAAGAGCTCTTCCTTCCTCAATTTCTTTCTTTTCAAATTCATTGCCGTATTACGGTTTGATGCCAGATATAGTACCACAACCAATAATTTGCAATGATTGAATTTTGTTTAAGTACTATTCGAAAATAAACCCCTTTGAATTAAAGCTATGATCCTGAAGATTTAAATGCAAACATAATGCCCTTTTTCATACTTTTGTCACTGGCGTTTTTCAAGACTTAAGACCGGGGCTAGCTCATCCAGGAATATCCATATGTTGAACACTTTTGTGGTTGCTCATTTTAATAGTTACTGTTTGCTTGGACTTTCGTGGGGGAAAAAATGGTGCATAGTAATTTACTTCTTCTCCATAGCAGCTGAATGCAAAGGAATGAAGCAGATAGTGATGGGTTTGAATTAGAAGCAAAGTTCCTGTGGGGCTAACAATTAACTATTGCAGAACAAGCTTGTAGAAGACCTTAAACAGCAGATACAACATCGATAATTAAAATTCAGGTTCAAACATGGGTTTTTTTTCAAACTCTGCAGTGAGGAAAGTGCTGACACAACAACACTAAAGACTGTTTCATTTTGAATCGATCTCTGGGATTTAGTGATCAATCAATTAAATAAAACTTGCATTTGGATAAATTAACTTTACTTGTTAACAACTGGCATTTTACACAACTTGTTCTACTTCACAGGTCGACTCTGCAGAGGGCACTGCCTTTCTTGAAGACCATTGATGCACAGGTGGCAAATCCTGTTCCATTGCCCCCTGCTGTCCATGATGGCATGCTGCTCTCAGGCAGCTTCCTTGCCTTCTGTCAGGCACAGCTTCAGCAGACTTGTGCTTTACAGCAACAGCACAGCACAGAACTCAGGTGAGTGGAAAACACTTGTCTATTGAGGTGATGCTCTGTCAGTGCAGCATATGGATGTCTATTGTAGGTGAGTGTAGGTTTTGTCATTGGTTCTGGGAAATCAGCATTAGCTGCGGAGGCCCCTAACGCAATAAAATACCTGCAATGGGAGGTGACCACTCGACACACCAAATAACATGCCTACTCTCACCCACTACTCCAGTCCCCTTACATCCAAGCCAGGTATTTATTCAAGGGAAATACCATAATATGTTGTAAGGGAAGCATAGGAATGAGGGGAAAAAAGCATTTCTTTAAATCATCCAAAATTAAATCACTTGAATAGAACTCTTTCAGGGCAGTTCAATTAGCTTGTTTATTCACATAAACACTAAAAAAGAAAGACGAGAGAGCAAAAAAAAAATGATGCAGGTGAGACAAAGAAACTAGGACACACTTCTTGAAAGAACAAAAACACTGAAAAATAAACAAACTAGGACAGAAATGAATTTCTGTCAATAGCAGAAACTAAACAACAAAGCTCACTTTAGCGAGATCACCTTTCCCTTTTTGCCCTCGCAATTATTGACTCAGACATGCAGAGATGAACCACTCAGGAATTTCAGATATCCTCATGTTATGTCTGATACACAGGGTGCAATGAGCCTTAAAACAACGTCCAACTATTTTCACAAGTTCTTCGATGTCACTGGCCTTCAAATACACACGTATAGGCGCACAGACACGCACGCACACACACACACACACATATCGACAGAGCATAGACCACCAACACTTGAAACGGTGGTCTGCTCACTGCTTATCATCATGACCCCTCTGAATTGCACAGCACAAAAGATGAAACATGGAGACGGCTGCCCGCACGGGTCAGCCCAAGGACTCCTATGGCTTGGGGCTCAGGGGGATGCTCCCCTTTGCTTCACCCCTTACCGTGTGCCCTCTGCTCCCCTTGGCTGACGGACAATGGACCATTCTGAGGGCTTAGCAGGGACCAGTGCAGTCATTTAACCCCTGGCCTGACCTGGAGTCAGAGAAAGGTTTAGGGGAAGTGAGGAAAGTTGCAGTTCATCTCCTTGTTTCTGTAAGGTAGAAAGAACTATTAGTGGTAAGGTTTCACAACATTTTTGATCAGGGTGTAGGATGATGGACTGTAGACTCTGTTTCAATCCAAAAAGCCTCCACCTCGCAATACATTTTAGTTTTTAGCCATTAACCTGCCAGTTTTATCCAGAGTGAAACGAAATGGTAAGTGGAGTAGAATAAGGCAAGATTCCCCAATATAAACACTACATGCAATCGATAGTAAGAAGGACTGTTTGATCCACAGATGGCTGATGACACAATACTGCTGTATCCGTGATTGTCTAAGATAAAGAAGTGCCAGGTAACAGCTGAGGAAAAAATATTGCTACCTTTGGCCCCTTGTATTGTCTGTGATTTTATCTTTACAAGTTACTGTAAATTTCAAGAAAGGTAGCCCTTTTTATGGTTTTCTAGTACCTCAGGCTACCCTATTTTCTCAATAATCCTCCCCTGCTACCTAACTGTACAATAAATATTTTTAATATGGCGCAAGGTAGGAAAATATAGAGCTTTGACAACTGCTAGTTGCTATGGTCTAGCAGCCAAAGGAAAAAGTTAGAAGATAGAAAAATCATTAAAAAGGGAGCAGCTTAGTCTTAAACTCACAAAATTCACATCTTCAGGTACAGACACTGATTGATTTTATTTAAAATTGTCATTTTACTGCACACAATCCCCTATACTTCCCTGATGTTCATACAATTCGTTGTTCTACTGCGAAATGTGGGGTTTTTCCATGTTCAACAATTTTAAATTGTTTCAGTAGCCATGCTTGATGTGCCATCTTTGAATATTTTAAATCTTTTACTTTCCTAACCCCTGTCTTTTTCTGACAACACTTTCTGGGTGACCCTGGAGTGAACCAGCAGGTACGGGGAGGGGTGTTCAGAGAGGTCAGGGTCCCTTTGGACCTCTCCTCTCCTCTCTTGCCCCCTGTCACACTGAGAATAGATAGCTGGTTCATTATGAAGAGAGGGCTGCACTACCTAAGGCTACCAGCCTCCCAGACTGGGTGGGTACTGAAGTGTCTCTGGGCCCTCAGGGTTGATGGTTGGGAGGTGGCGGGGGAAGCAGAGCCAAGCATTGTTAATAGATTAATTAACTTTCTATTGAGATGGCTTTGTAGCGGCTTAATCCCCCTTTATGAAAGAGACATTATATGGTATTAGAGCATGAGCATGCACAGAAACAGGCAGACAGATGCACACAATGTGCATTCTTTTGAGTAAAACCTCACTTTTGACAGTCAAAGGTCAGCATGAGCTAAATCTGTTCATTATTTGAGATTTTACGTAAAACTTTATTTTTATGATTAAACGGAATAAATGGAACGGATCCACTATGGTGAATTTAGTTTAGCTAAAACCAAAATACTGAACATACATTACAGCATTTTATTAATTCTACGATCAGTTTTACTTTTTTTGTTCATTTTTAGGGATGAGTGTTACCTGAGAGTCATCCCTTATAACTCAAATTTATGTTATTCTGTGATGAATTTTTTTTCCATTTCTGATGGTCAGAAACCTAGAAATTAGCTGTTACTTCCAAAATATGTTTTTCTTAAATGTCAGCAAACATGGTTTAAAAGTGATGAGTCTAGTAATTTTAGTAGCGGTTATGTAATTTTGGAACAAAATTGAACCCATCAAACATGTAGGGTGTTTGATTCTGTATTGCACCATCTCCATCTTATCTAGGCTGGAATTTTTTTCTTTCTTTCGGATCCCCCCCCCCTTTCTTCCCAATTGTATCCGGCCAATTACCCCACTCTTCTGAGCCATCCTGATCTCTGCTCCACCCCCTCTGCTGATCTGGGGAGGGCTGCAGACTACCACATGCCTCCTCTGATACATGTGGAGTCGCCAGCCGCTTCTTTTCACCTGACCGTGAGGAGTTTCGCCAGGAGGGCGTAGCGCGTGGGAGGATCAAGCTATTCCCCCCAGTTCCCCCTCCCCCCTGAACAGGCTCTCCAACTGACCAGAGGAGGCACTAGTCCAACGACCAGGACACATACCCACATCCAGCTTCCCACTCGCAGACACGGCCACTTGGGTCTGTAGGGACCCTCGACGAAGCTGGAGGTAACACGGGGATTCAAACCGGAGATCCCCATGTTTGTAGGCAACGGAATAGACCGCTACGCTACCCAGATGCGCCCTCTAGGCTGGAGTTTTTACTGTGTGTGTGCGTCTTTGTATGTCACAAATCAATCAGGGTCACTTACCTCTGCACGCATTAACACCTTAAAAAAAGGCCAGCAAGACTTAAACCGGCATGTCTGTCTGTGTGTCTGTTCACAGGGTTGCCCCGTCGGCCCTTGAAGGCCCAAAAATCTTGTGCCGACACTGCAAGGAGGCTCTGCAGCTGGCTGAGGAGCAGAGGTACGCCCATGAATATGGCGACTCAGCTGTATCAGAGAAACACGAGGACACAGTCCACACTGCAGCTGACCTAACACATGACTGGGACGACAGTGACGCTGAGAGGCTTGGGGAATGCCCTGAGATAGCATCCCTCAGGAGCAGTGAGTCGCACAAGATTGTGCCGCTTCGTCTGACTGGGGATGACGGCCGAGGCTGGTCTTTTCAGGAGAATTTAACACTGGAGCAGCTGCCCGATGAGTCAAAGAGCGTCACGAAGATGGCGTTAACTCTTAGCAGCACCAACGCCAATAGCTCCAGCTCACAGGAGAATCCAACCCCCTCCCATCTTGAAAAGGCACCCCTAACTCTCTGTCAAAAGCAGGAGCTCCAAAAGTAATTATAACCTCAAGACGATTTTTTATTCCATCTTTGCTTTTTATTAGTTTCTGCTGCTGCAGAGCATTTGTAATCATTGCCCCCCCCCCATACACCCACACACCCACCTCCCTTACATTTGATTTATAACACATGATGTTGAACATCTTATTCACTTTAACACGAAGCTTCATCATTAACACGGTGCTATCTCTGGGAGGACAATACATCTCCCAATATGAATGGCCCTGGATTGGCCCAAACCCTCCAGAGTCCTGCTCTCCAGATGTTTGTTCAGAAATAAATCCATGTTCTGAAAGAGAGAGTGGCTATGACGTCATGTGTACCCCTCATTTGTTTGTGTGTGTGCATGCACGTGTGTGTGTGTGTGTGTGTGTGTGTGCGTGTGTGTGTGCAAGCAGTACAGCAGCGGCAGTGATTCAGCAGCACTGGAGGGGATACAGACAGCAATGCAGGGGCATCTGCAGCCCCCCCACAGCAGAAAGTGAAGGAGGACGATCAGCTAAGGGAAGCAGAGTGACTTCAGGACCCTCCTACACCGAACGGCGCATCCTTGGACAACACTTTGCTGCGACTGTCATCCAGGTATAAGACTTGTAACTTGGCTGAAATCTGGAACAGTTATTCATTTGTGACCTTTGACATGAATTCAAACAGTCAACCTACTTTTTTAATTACTTAAAATGATTTATGCTTTAACTTTTTCCAGTACACCCATTAGAATTATGTGCACAAGTCCCAACAGTGAAATTCCTCTGTTAAAAGATGTTTGCAATGTGGGGAACAAACTCCAGTGTTTCAAAATCATTATTTCACCAGCCTGGTTGTGTTTTTAGAGTAGAAAAAAGACTGACTGTTACTTGCCAAATTGTCTGATAGATCCCCCAACTACAAACAAAATTCCTCAGCATTGTTACTAGCATGAACATGTGAAAACAGTCATTTTATATGCTTGACTGTCCATCCTCAGGCTTCTTATGCGCTACTTTGCCTTACTTAGTTAATCTGGTTGCAGGGAATCAGAACCTAGCGCAGCGAAAAGCATGCTAGTCATCACCCCGAAAACCCCCTCCCCCTTTCCCCCTTCAAAGTGTTTGATGAGTCCTGTAGGGCCCCTCCAAGGTACTGAGGAGTGGTTTGTGGTGGGGATGTGGAGCTAGCTGCAGCGTGTGCGCGCACGTGCGTGTGTGCGTGCGTGTGTGTGTGTGTGTGGTTGGAGGGGTTTGTGGGGCACAGAATGATTAATCAGATTCCAAAGAGGTGGTGGGAGCTCAAGGATTCCTGTCCGGCTGGACATGAAGCAGTGCCCCCCCTCCCCATCCCAACCCCCGTTGGGAATTGGTGAATTTAGAGGCATGCTGCAGTTCTATTTGTCTCTGAGCAGCCCCGGAGTCATGCAGAGTTCAGACATCAGAAAGCTTAGCAATTAAAAGAAAGGTTAACATGCTTTATTTCCCTAACGGGATAACACACAATATTTACATTTGTCCTGTGATTCATGAGGACCACTCTACCTTTTCCCTTCCTTGGGTACCTCCAGGCGCACTGGAGGGGCTACATTCTGAGGAAGAGGCTGGCTTCTGCTCTGGCTTCAGGTGCTGCTTTGCACCCCGACGTTGAGGAGGAAGAGGAGGATTGCTTTGAGGAAGTAGACTTGGATGAATTTGTCTTCGATGAGGTTTGTGCACGTGGGCACGTTCCAGACTTGTGGGACTCCGTCATCTCCTAACACACACACACACACACACACACACACACACACACACACACGTAATCCCATGAAACCACAGTAGCTATCATTATGACCTGCTGTAAACATTAAAGAAATTCCATCATCTTTAAATTTATATGGGGAAATCAAGAGACACTTTGCTTTGAGGATTTTTCTCCTTGCTTCTGTTGTCAAGATCTCATGACACCTCTCATTTCATTCTAACAGAGCACACTGGAGGAAGATTGGACATGGCTTCTGTCAGACTCCCCTCCAAGAACCAGCCTCATCTCAGACCAGCTGTTATATTTGAAGGTATCTGCCCTAGGCATCTGACAAGAGGAAAAAAAGACGCAGTAGCCACTAATCACAGTGAAAAAATGTCCACCAGCCACCAGCCAAATACTAATCAGAATCAGAATCAGAAAGAATTTTATTGCCATGTGTATTACATGCACTAGGAATTTTACTTGCCTTGTTGGTACAATTAAGAATGCAAGAAAAATAGTCTAAATAAGATGAAATAAAACAAGTATGTGATACATACATATATATATATATATACACTACCGTTCAAAAGTTTGGGATCACCCAAACAATTTCGTGTTTTCCATGAAAAGTCACACTTATTCACCACCATATGTTGTGAAATGAATAGAAAATAGAGTCAAGACATTGACAAGGTTAGAAATAATGATTTGTATTTGAAATAAGATTTTTTTTACATCAAACTTTGCTTTCGTCAAAGAATCCTCCATTTGCAGCAATTACAGCATTGCAGACCTTTGGCATTCTAGCTGTTAATTTGTTGAGGTAATCTGGAGAAATTGCACCCCACGCTTCCAGAAGCAGCTCCCATAAGTTGGATTGGTTGGATGGGCACTTCTTTGAGCAGATTGAGTTTCTGGAGCATCACATTTGTGGGGTCAATTAAACGCTCAAAATGGCCAGAAAAAGAGAACTTTCATCTGAAACTCGACAGTCTATTCTTGTTCTTAGAAATGAAGGCTATTCCATGCGAGAAATTGCTAAGAAATTGAAGATTTCCTACACCGGTGTGTACTACTCCCTTCAGAGGACAGCACAAACAGGCTCTAACAGGTACTATTTAATGAAGATGCCAGTTGGGGACCTGTGAGGCGTCTGTTTCTCAAACTAGAGACTCTAATGTACTTATCTTCTTGCTCAGTTGTGCAACGCGGCCTCCCACTTCTTTTTCTACTCTGGTTAGAGCCTGTTTGTGCTGTCCTCTGAAGGGAGTAGTACACACCGGTGTAGGAAATCTTCAATTTCTTAGCAACTTCTCGCATGGAATAGCCTTCATTTCTAAGAACAAGAATAGACTGTCGAGTTTCAGATGAAAGTTCTCTTTTTCTGGCCATTTTGAGCGTTTAATTGACCCCACAAATGTGATGCTCCAGAAACTCAATCTGCTCAAAGAAGTGCCCATCCAACCAATCCAACTTGTGGGAGCTGCTTCTGGAAGCGTGGGGTGCAATTTCTCCAGATTACCTCAACAAATTAACAGCTAGAATGCCAAAGGTCTGCAATGCTGTAATTGCTGCAAATGGAGGATTCTTTGACGAAAGCAAAGTTTGATGTAAAAAAAATCTTATTTCAAATACAAATCATTATTTCTAACCTTGTCAATGTCTTGACTCTATTTTCTATTCATTTCACAACATATGGTGGTGAATAAGTGTGACTTTTCATGGAAAACACAAAATTGTTTGGGTGATCCCAAACTTTTGAACGGTAGTGTATATATATATATATATATATATATATATATATATATATATATATATATATATATGGTAACACTTTAGTATGGGGAACATAAAAAAAACTTAAATACTAGTGAATTAGTAATGATCAGGATGTCACTTTAGTATGGGGAACATATTCTAAGTAACAAAAACTTAATTTACAGTAATTTCACACTATTAACACTTGTAGTTTTGTGTTTTGTTATGTAAGAACAGACCATATTCATTAAGTGTTAGTAAGGGAGAATAACCCTTCTTGTGGTACTTCCACCTTATTAAGTCCATACTAAGCAAAGCATATTGAGATGGTACTACTAATAAGCAATAATTCTGAGGTTATAGAGGGAAAACTCATAGTTAATGGCTTACTGGTTGTATAATAAGGCCATGCAGAATAAGGCATTAATGAGTACGTAATAATGACCAATTAAAAGCCAATATGTTGCTAATTTGCATGCTAATAAGCACCTAATTAATGGTGACTACGTTCCCCATACTAAAGTGTTACCATATATATATATATATACTTTGTTAAAAGAAACACTTAACAGTAGGGAAAGTGCTCAACAAATAAGGAGCAAAATAATCGGCATGAAACAGGCATGTACTCTCTCATAAAGAATTTACTTGATTCACGGGTTATATAAATGAATACTTATATATATATATATATACACTCACTGGCCACTTTATTAGGTACACCTTGCTAGTACCGGGTTGGACCCCCTTTTGCCTTCAGAACTGCCTTAATCCTTCGTGGCATAGATTCAACAAGGTACTGGAAACATTCCTCAGAGAATTTGGTCCATATTGACATGATAGCATCACGCAGTTGCTGCAGATTTGTCGGCTGCACATCCATGATGCGAATCTCCCGGTCCACCACATCCCAAAGGTGCTCTATTGGATTGAGATCTGGTGACTGTGGAGGCCATTTGAGTACAGTGAACTCATTGTCATGTTCAAGAAACCAGTCTGAGATGATTCGAGCTTTATGACATGGCGCGTTATCCTGCTGGAAGTAGCCATCAGAAGATGGGAACACTGTGGTCATAAAGGGATGGACATGGTCAGCAACAATACTCAGGTAGGCTGTGGCGTTGACACGATGCTCAATTGGTACTAAGGGGCCCAAAGTGTGCCAAGAAAATATCCCCGACCATTACACCACCACCACCAGCCTGAACCGTTGATACAAGGCAGGATGGATCCATGCTTTCATGTTGTTGACGCCAAATTCTGACCCTACCATCCGAATGTCGCAGCAGAAATCGAGACTCATCAGACCAGGCAACATTTTTCCAATCTTCTATTGTCCAATTTTGGTGAGCCTGTGCGAATTGTAGCTTCAGTTTCCTGTTCTTAGCTGACAGGAGTGGCACCTGGTGTGGTCTTCTGCTGCTGTAGCCAGTCTGCCTCAAGGTTCGACGTGTTGTGCGTTCAGAGATGCTCTTCTGCATACCTCGGTTGTAATGAGTGGTTATTTGAGTTACTGTTGCCTTTCTATCAGCTCGAACCAGTCTGGCCATTCTCCTCTGACCTCTGGCATCAACAAGGCATTTTCGCCCACAGAACTGCCGCTCACTGGATATTTTCTCTTTTTCGGACCATTCTCTCTAAACCCTAGAGATGGTTGTGCGTGAAAATCCCAGTAGATCAGCAGTTTCTGAAATACTCAGACCAGCCCGTCTGGCACCAACAACCATGCCACGTTCAAAGTCACTTAAATCACCTTTCTTCCCCATTCTGATGCTCGGTTTGAACTGCAGCAGATCGTCTTGACCATGTCTACGTGCCTAAATGCATTGAGTTGCTGCCATGTGATTGGCTGATTAGAAATTTGCGTTAACGAGCAGTTGGACAGGTGTGCCTAATAAAGTGGCCGGTGAGTGTATATATATATGTGTGTGTGTGTGTGTGTGTGTGTGTGTGTGTACAATACATACATACACTGATGGGCCAAAACATTATGACCACTCACAGGTGAACCAAATAACAATGATCCTCTCCAAACAAGGGCACGTGTCAAGGTCTGGGTAGATTAGATAGTAAGCGAAAAATCAGTTCTCATAGTCATCGTGTTGGATGCAAGAGAAATGGGTAGGAGTAAAGACCTGAGTGACTTTGAAAAGGGCCAAATTGTTATGGCCTGATCTGATCGGACCTGATCTGAGGAGGGACAATCCACACACGGGCAACGAGGTGTTGGGCGCCCAAGGCTCATCTGAACTGACAAGGTCTACTGTGGCACAAGTCACAGAAAATTTTAACGACGGAAGGAATGTGTCACAACACAATGCATTGCACCCTGCGTATGGGGCTGAGTAGCTGCAGACTGATCGGAGTGCCCATGATGATCCTTTTCCATCATCGAAAGCACCTACAATGGGGACGCGATTATCAGAATTGGACCTTGGAGCAGTGGAGGAAGATCACTTGGTCCAATGAGTCCTGTTTTCTTTTAGATCACGTGGCTAGCTATGTACGTGTGTGCCATTTGCCTGAGGAAGTGATGACACCAGGATGCACTGTGAGAAGATGACACGGTGGAGGGAGTATGATGCTCTGGGCAATGTTCTGCTGGGAAACCCTGGGTCTGGCCATACATGTGGATATATTTTGGCATGTGCCATCTACTTTAAAATTGTTGCAGACTAGGTACCCCCCTTCATGGCAATGGTATTACCTGATGGCAGTGGCCTCTTTCAGCAGGATAATGCACCCTGCCACACTGCACACACTTTTAGGGAATGGTTTGAGGAACATGATGAAGTGTTCAAGGTGATGCCCTGGCATCCAAATTCTCCAGCTCTCAATGCGATTGAGCATCTGTGGGATGTGCTCCACTGACAGGTCCAATCCATGGCAGTTCCACTTTGCAACTTACAGGACTTAAGGATCTGCTGGTAATGTTTTGGTGCCAGATACCACGGGACCAACAGCATATTAGGCAGGTACTGTCTCATAAAGAATTTACTTGACTCACTGGATTATTTTGCTCCTTATTTGTTGAGCACTTACCCTACCGCTGAGCGTTTCTTTTAACAAAGTTATATATGTATGTATGTATATATATATATATATATATATATATATATATATATATATATATATACTCCAACACGGCAGCGCTTGACCGAGGACTTGTGAGTGTCCCCATACCCGCCTAGCACCTGTCACCTTGGCCAACTCCGGAAAAGTAAAGAGTCTAGCCCCTCTCCAGGAATTTGGTACTGGAGCCCATGCTATGTATGAAGGTGAGCTCAACTATGTCTAGTTGGTACTACTCCAACCTCCCGTACCAGCTCAGGCTCCTTCAGTGCCAGAGAGGTGACATTCCACATCCCGAGGGCCAGTCTGCGATGCTGGGAGTCGGCATGCCCCGGTCCCTGCCTTTGCCTGTCGCCCAGACTGAATTGCACCCTACCCCAATGCTCATTCCCCCGGGTGGTGGGTCGACAGGGTGGTTGCTCCATGTTGTTTTTTCAGGCCGGGCCTGACCAGGCCCCATAGGCCAAGGCCCGGCCACCAGACGCTCGCTGGCAAACTACCTTCCCAGGTCTGGCTCCAGGAGGGGGCCCCGGGTTTCCTTTTACAGGCGAGGTGCTGTGGCTCTGCTGTTGTAAATTCATCGGGTTTCTTGGGAATTGCTCTTAGTCTGGCCCCTCCCCTGGGACCAATTTGCCTTGGGAGACCCTACCAGGAGCTATTGCCCCTGACAACACAGCTCCCAGGATCAACGGGACACCCAAACCCCTCCTCCACGTTAAGGTGACAATTCTTGGAGGGGTGTCTGAGCTCAGCCTTAAAGATAAGGTGAGGAGCTTGGACATCTGGGGGGAGCTTGGCGTAGAGCCGCTTCTCCTTCGCGTCGAAAGGAGCCAGTTGAGGTGGTTCATGTATTTGATTAGGATGCTTCCTAGGCACCTTCCTTTAGAGGTTTTCCGGGCATGTCAAACTGGGAGGAGACCCAGAACTCGCTGGAGGGACTACATGTCCAGTCTGGCCTGGGAACACCTTGGGATCCCCCAGGAGGAGCTGAAAGGCGTTGCTGGAGAGAGGGACATCTGGAGTGCCCTACTTAGCTTGCTGCCACTGTGACCTGACCCCAGAGAAGCGGTTGATGATGAGATGAGATGAGACGAGATGAGATGATATATATATATATATATATATATATATATATGAGATTTTAAAAACATCTAAATAGCAAAAAGTAAAAATTTAAAAAAAGCAAAAAGTAAAGCAAAAACACAATTTTATATATAGATCACAATATTTACATGACAAATTCTTGGTTGTCACTGATGAGTTTGTTTAATCTGTCAGTCACTATGACTGGTGATCAGCGTTCATCAATTCTGCTCTGCTCTCAAAATGGAGTCAAATGGTAAAATAGCAAGCATGACCAGCGAATATTAGGATTTTCCAGCCCCTGTTGGCTGTCAACCTGGATATGAGGTTCCTGCGCTGGCTCATGGGTCTTGGTTGTCAGTCCCTCTAAGGACCCAACTTGCTCTCCCTGTTTAATGTTCAAATTTATTCTCTTTGAAAAACACAATCATTTCCCAGAGGTCTGAACCTTCTTTTGCACCAGCAGATGTCATTTTTCATGCTGGTGAACTGGTCTTGTTTTTTCTATTTTTATTTATATTGTTTCATTTACCTCTCCCTGTCTCTTTTCTTTGGAGCATGCTCCATGCTGTACATCATTGTAGTCAGCTGAAGCTAGGTGAGGTGATGCAGCTGCTGTCGTTGGCCAGCCAACCACGATGCTAACGTACACATCAAAAGCCAAGGATGAATTTAGCACTTCTCCACAAAGAAAAAGGAATCTGGACAGTCATTAAGCTGTTGGTTTGACTTATGGGCATCCCTTGGACACGAGTAGTGGCTTTGGATAAGAGTGTCAGCCAAATTCTCAAAATGAAAACATTCATTTGAGTTAATGTGGCTGGATATTATTTTATAGATCATATTTTCAATATTTTCTTAGGTAGAATCTGGACTTTGCAAAAGCCCAAACATGCCTAGTTACTAAAAAAAAGGACTAAAGAACTAAGTTCTTTTACATGAAGGTTAAATTCAGATTCTGCAGGTTCACCATATGTGAGATCTCATTGTGCTAACTTCTTACTCATACTTGCTCAGTCTTATACATAATGTGCTCCTCTAGAAATTGTTCCCGATACTCAACGGGACTACTCAACTATAATAACTGTTTAAAGTGTTTACAAAAGTATCTTTGCCTTCTGCTGAAATACAAAAGCAAATGGTTGTTGTCAAGTATCACATCTGATGCTAGTGTATGTGTTTCAGCATCCCGGGGTCTTTCCGGAGCCCTCCGTATACACACTTCCACCTCCGGTCTCACTGAAACCAAAGCAAGCCTGGGTGACTGGGGAACAATTGGAAGATACAAGACAAAGAGTTTCCCTTGAGAGCACCAACAGGTAAGACAAATGATCCCCACAGCACTAAAACAAAAGTAGAATTACTTTATAGAACTTATTTTTACAAAGCATTGGATGTCTGTTTACTGAATGTCTTTTGCACTGGCCCTGTACACTGAGGCCTGTGAGTAATGCCGGGAACACACTAGAAGATTTAAAGGCTGATTACAACCCCAATTTGGCCATGATGACTAATTTTCAAGATGTTGGAGTGTCTGCACCAGTGTGATAAAAATAGGGCAGCACAGACAGTCAGCAAATATTATCTTGTAGAATGCAAGGGTTTAAGATTCAAATTGCCTGCCATCAAAAATGTTTGATTTGTGTAACTGGAATTTGGATAGATCTGAGAATGCTGGTAAGTATGTGTGCCTCTATGACTGTAGTTAGAACAAGTGTGCTTGTTTACGACTGTAAGCCAAGAAAGCCACATTAAATGTGTGATGTGGTGTCTTCTTCCTACTCTCTTCTAACTCAACAACTGCCGTTGAGCAGTGGTGCTTCCCATTGGCTAACAGATGACGACTGGGGTTGTGCTGGGCATTTCCCAGGTGTGATTGTGTGCTTATGAAGCAGGGTGGTGTTAAAAAAAGAGCACAGCTATACAATGCAACAATGCAAGTAGTCAGCAGTCCTACTTGGGTGAATAAAGATTAAAAAAAAATTAACTTATTCCATCTTGTGAGTTGTCGTAGAATCAATGTCACTGTCAGCGCAAATTCTTCCATATAGAAGCGCTAGCTACAAGTGAAGAAATTCTGTTGTTTTGAAATGGTTTTGACCTACATTTGATCTACATTTTATCCTGAGACTTAGTTGAAGTAATTGACAACGTTTCTAATGTCAAGGCTGCTGTTATGTTTTTTTAAGTGGGTCTGTCCTTAGAATTACACTCCTAAAGAACATAATTTTTGTTTAAACTAATGACACCTGGTAGAGCGCATACCACATAAGGCTGAGTCCTTACTGCAGCGGCCTGGGTTCGAATCCGGCTCGGGGCCTTGCTGCATGTCATCCCCTCTCTCTCCCCTGCCTTTCCTGTCTCTCTCAACTATGACTAAATAATAAATGGGGAAAATGCCAAAAAAAAAAATCTTGAAAACTGATAACACCTGTATAATAATGACACCTATAATACTGGTTATAACATCGATGTTTGACCACTCCAAATCCCTGATATCCCTTCAAATGAAATAAAGTCACTAATACTGTTGTGTTAGCACCTATATTGCTAAGCAAAATAAACACTTCAACCAGGCTTTTAACTACTCATGTTGCAGTATCTGTTGGTATTAATCTACAAACCCCAATTCCAATGAAGTTGGGACGTTGTGTAAAACGTGAATAAAAACAGAATACAATGATTTGCAAGTCATTTTCGACATATATTCAATTGAATACACTACAAAGACAAGATATATAATGTTCAAACTGATAAACTTTATTCTTTTTTGCAAATATTCCCTCATTTTGAATCTGATGCCTGCAACACGTTCCAAAGAAGCTGGGACAGGGGCAACAAAAGACTGGGAAAGTTGAGGAATGCTCAAAAAACACTTGTTTGGAACATTCCACAGGTGAACAGGTTAATTGGAAACAGGTGAGTGTCATGATTGGGTATAAAAGGAGCATCCCCGAAAAGCTCAGTCGTACACAAGCAAGGATGGGGTGAGGTTCACTGCTTTGTGAACAACTGCGTGAGCAAATAGTCCAACAGTTTAAGAACGTTTCTCAACATACAATTGCAAGGAAGTTAGGGATTTCATCATCTACAGTCCATAATATCATCAAAAGATTGAGAATCCGGAGAAATCTTTGCACGTAAGCGGCAAGGCCGAAAACCAACATTGAATGCCCGTGACCTTCGATCCCTCAGGCGGCACTGCATTAAAAACCGACAACATTCTGTAAAGGATATTACTTGGAAGGATATAACACTTGGGTAAACCATTGTCAGTTAATACAGTTCGTCGCTACATCTACAAGTGCAAGTTAAAACTCTACCATGCAAAGCGAAAGCCATATATGAACAACACTCAGAAACGCCGCAGGCTTCTCTGGGCCCGAGCTCATCTTAGATGGACTGGTGCAAAGTGGAAAAGTGTGCTGTGGTCTGACGAGTCCACATTTCAAATTGTTTTTGGAGATCATGGACGTCATGTCCTCTGGGCTAAAGAGGAAAAGGACCATCCAGATTGTTATCAGCGCAAAGTTCAAAAGCCAGCATCTGTGATGGTATGGGGGTGTGTTAATGCCCAGGGCATGGGTAACTTGCACATCTGTGAAGGCACCAGTAATGCTGAAAGGTACATACAGGTTTTGGAGCCACATGTGCTGCCATCCAAGCGACGTCTTTTTCAGGGACGTCCCTGCTTATTTCAGCAAGACAATGCCAAGCCACATTCTGCACGTGTTACAACAGCGTGGCTTCGTAGTAAAAGAGTGCGGGTACTAGACTGGCCTGCCTGCAGTCCAGACCTGTCTGCCATTGAAAATGTGTGGCGCATTATGAAGCACGAAATATGACAACGGCGACCCCGGACTGTTGAGCAACCGAAGTCGTACATCAAGCAAGAATGGGAAAGAATCCCACCTACAAAGCTTCAACAATTCGTGTCCTCAGTTCCCAAACGCTTATTGAGTTTTGTTAAAAGGAAAGGTGATGTAACACAGTGGTGAACATGCCCCTGTCCCAGCTTTTTTGGAACGTGTTGCAGGCATCAAATTCAAAATGAATGAATATTTGCAAAAAAACAATAAAGTTTATCAGTTTGAACATTAAATATCTTGTCTTTGTAGTGTATTCAATTGAATATAGATCGAAAAGGATTTGCAAATCATTGTATCCTGTTTTTATTTACGTTTTACACAACGTCCCAACTTCATTGGAGTTGGGGTTTGTAATAGGGGCTTATTCTACCATATCTACTCACGAACCACAACAACTTTGTTTCCTCTTCAAACTTGCCAATATTACCTTCTTCTTCTGCACTTGACCTCTACCATATCCACCCTGAAGATGTAAAACACCATATATATTTTCTTGAGGAAATCACAATTAAAATTAAATAATTCAAAGGAGCAACTGAAAAAGCTTTCATGATTTTGACACTCATGGGTTAGATATACCAGCAACAGAAGATAAAGATCATTTTTTTGGATTTAAAACTTCAAGATCTCATGCTGCCTCATTGAATACATTGAAGTTTCCTCCTCAAATTGAACTCCAGTTTCAGATCTAAGTCTCCTGCCTCTACATCGGTGCTCAGCAGTCTCTCCGAAAGATCAGAGAAGATTCTAGAGAACTGGTAAATATCCTCTATATGGTATACTGTGTCCTCATGTTTGAATATTTTCACTGTGTGTATCTGTTGGTGGATGATGTAAGATTGACCATGTCATACTGTCATCTCCAGGGGCTTCACTGACAGTCACACAGCTCTGCTGATGCTCAAGAGGGCTCAGAAGATGAAATCCAGGAAACTACAACAGAAGAAGCTGGGTGGGTGTGAGCGTAACACAAATAAATCATACATCCACCACACAAGGCTTTCCTCAGTGTTGGTTCACGGATAGAAGCGTATCTCTAATCCATTGAGTATGTGTGCATATGTATGTATGTTTTAGTTGTATGTGTGTTTTAGTCAGAGGTCCTTTTACATCACTGGTCACTTACACACAGACAGCCTAAAATGACAGACTGCCAATAGTTGAAATGGTGTGCGTGCATGCATACATGTACATATGTGGTATTTAATTTGTCTGCAACATTAATGTAATTATTTCATACTCTAATCCCTACCATAATTGGTTCAGTCCTTAATTTGATGTAAAATGAAGACATGTTTGATTGCAGACTTCCAAAGTTTCATTCTTAAATCATGCCAGTAACCTTGATCTGATGATCTATCCTGTATTTGAGCTAACTTCTCAATCTCTCCAAACGCATAGGCACCATCATAATTTTAACTGAAAAATATCCTTCACAATGAGGGGAAAATGGCTTTTAAGAACATTAATCAATCTTTGATGAAGGGGGAAAATATCCATGCCTCTTTCCATTCCTGTCCTTGTCTCTGTCACCATCATGCCACAACAGCAGTGAACCTTTCCAGCATGTGTATGTTAATGAGCCATAACAGATCGCAGAAGCAGTTGCCTGTCACCTCCTATTGGACCCAGTCTGAGATCCCTTAAAGGAAATAACCACTGCTGAGTAACCCCTCGACAAGTCATCATGAGACGGCTTTCATTTTCATGTCATTGTTGCGTCTCACCGCGGCTACAGCGGTAGGTGACCTCACCTCCGTTCTGGTCCAGGAGACGGTAGTCCTGCAGTGCTCATCATGCACTGGCCATGTGGACAAGAGGTTGCTCTTTGATCAGAATTGCAAATACATGATTCCAATTGCGGCGCTCCCGTCATCTTGCACTGCCGACACGCAGGCCTTTGTCGGCTTTAACTCTCAATGGCATCCGCCTCAGTGAAACCAGAATACTGTCGTAATATCTTCCGAATGTTGGGGATCTGGTTTTCTGGCTTCTGTTTTAGATCTCTCAGCCTGTCCTTCATTGACCCTCTCCCTTGTCCTCTTTTGTAGATCCCTCTGTTCGTCTGGCCCTGTTCAGCAACTGCACCACCCCACCTCACCATTTGGAGGCATACAAAAGACCTGTGCCAGACAGGAGAGAATACTTAAAAGGTATAACTCAAGTACACACCACTGGAACATCTGGGCATACAGCAGACATATTGTAAATACTTGCCATAATTCACGCAAGTACCTTTCCTGGCATGGCATGAATAATGTCCTCTATTGTTTTCATCATCTATGTATGTTATTTACCTTGTACTTGTATATTATTTGTTTTATTTTTCTTTACCTTTTTGTGGGAAAACGTGCCACAGCATCAGGATAAGCTGTAGAGAATCATGTTTTGATGTGGCGCGGCATTGGCAGGATGACGGATGAATTGGATGAAATTTTGACGATCCTAAGTCTTGATTGTGAAGAGGGCAAGATGAATTGGATGTACATCCTCCCTGAGCAATTTTGACTACAGCCCACAAAACTGCGGCTTTACATGTTTTCTTAAGTACGCCAGTGCCTCTCAAACACACCAACTATACACAGCAGAGCGAAACACTGCTGCCTGATGTAAGTAGAGGAGCTGAGATAACGGCAGTGAAATTAAACGCACATGAATGGTGGTAAATAGTCTGACATTAAGTTGTTTTGGACGATGGATGATAAACAAGATGATTGTGTTTCAGCCTGGCTTTGTAGATGACCTCAAGTGTGAAATCGAGTTAAGTGCCAGGGAGGTAGGACACGGAGGGGTTCCAGACTGCGGAAAAAAAAGAAACACCCTCTTGTCCCCCCAACATAAGAAGGGTTGTTTGGTGAAGTTGGATCTCGGTTTAGATGGAAGAGATGGAAGAATGGAAGTTTGGGGAGAGAGGGGTGTGTGTATGTGTGTGTGTGTGGGGGGGGGTTGTAGAAAGTAGGAGAAAGTGGGATATATTGGTATTAAGCACACCTCTATCCTCTCTTCAACATCTGCTCAAACACATACCACACACTTAGAGATGCAGCTCATCTCTAAAAAGGGGGATTTTAATTTTGTATTTTTTGGGATTTAAAAGAAAGAGAAAACACTTTGTGCCACAGCCCCCCCTTCTCTCTCTCTCGCTCCCTCACTCTCTGTTTCTCTCTCTCTTGCTCTCTGTTTCTCTCTTTCTTTCTATCTGCCCCTCTCTCTCACTCTCTCTTTCTCCCTCTCTCCGGGTATGTAAACTGATACCCATTTCAAGTGGGTTACTCATGTCCAGCACATCCACACAAAGAGCCCGGATAAAATAAACACGCCGCGTCGGATATCTCGGAAAGAATCTGTCATGGGTTTGGGGCTAATCACCTCCAGAAGGGACTCGACTCCAAGCCTGAAACGTTAGCCCCTGCCGGGGAGCACTGGCTGCGCTAGGCTGGGCTGGGGCTGACTAGGCCCCGGGCGCTGGGGATGGATCCGAGGAGGCGGTGTGGGTTGGAGTGGGGGTTGGAAGGGGGTGTGTGTGTGTCCAGGACTAGTGGAGCAAGAGGGAAGGCCTGCCTGAGCTCGCTTCACATAGACCTGACTTCTCAGAGGCTTGTGCCTGAAATAGTCCATCACCCTACTAAACTGGTGGCGGGTATGCTTCCTCTACAACTGCTCCATGTTGGTTTGGGTTCTGTGTTTTCCACTGGGTTCCTCTGGTCTTGAGGACATTGGGTAGAGAAACAGAGAGGGGAGGAACTCCTGACCATACCCGCCCCCCCCCCCCCGCACGCGTATGCACACACACACACACACACACACACATTATTTTATCAGCTGATAGAGCTGCTTCTCCTCACCCCTCTAAACGCCGTCCCTTTCTGAAGAATTATCTAGACAGGAGAAAAAGATAAAAGACACTGAAAGCATCTTTGTAATGCAATAGGCTGATTTGGATGGAATCAGGGTCGTCTTTTGGCTGCCAGTTGGCTGAGGGCTTATCCATGGCTCTTCCGTCATCAGTTATCACAGTGCTGGAAGCCTGATGCATTTCACCTGCAGTTCAAAATAAACATATGATAACATCATAACGCTGTCACACTTAAGCTCAGCTGTGTGGTTAAATCTTTGGGCTTTCAGATTGCGACAAACTTTCCCATGTACCTTCAGAATGAGGTATGTAGGGTGGATTCTACAATACCACCACCCATTGGACAAAAGTTAGTGCATTTTTGTTGTCTCATACATTTGTCAACTCCATCAACTACTCCTGCAGATAACCAACCATTTTCAGCTGCTATTGCATGCCACAAATCTTGCTGGCTTGCAGGCAAGTGAAAGTAGCAGGTGAGTTTTGCAGTATATCTGTCATTCCAGAGTGTATGTAATAATGTTAGTTTCCAGCATTTTTAGGCATGTTTGATTGTTTACTAGAGAACTGATAACAATGAATATATGTGGAGATTACAACGAGATGATCATGTCTTTGTTTCAATGTGATGTTCAAGATATACTTTCTAATACGTTCCTGCTACATCTAAGATCTATCGTGTATCCAGGTATATAAATATTTTGCAAATTGTATTAATGATAACACAGGATTTTTTTATTTATCACACTCATAACAGCAATGGGCTTGCAGGAGAAGAGGAGCCAGGAGAGAGCAGGCAGGTCACCGTGCATTGACAAGCTGTTTTTCTAGTGTGACTCTGTGTGCACTGACTGCTGGATGACTGCGACCGGCTCACTCTTGGGATGTGAAGACTTGACCCTGGTTGTAGGCGAGAGTCAGAGAAAAAAAAAAGAAAAAGAGACAGGGTCCTGCAATAAAAGCTGACCCCATCCTTTCCTTTCCCCTCCCTTTCAAGTTTTGTGATCATGGTCCCAATGCCAAACCATCTCTCCCCCTCGGGGCAGGGCAGGAGGCCATGGCAGACAGAGATGGAGGGAGAGATTTGCCTCACTCCGTATTCGACTCTGGATTGATTCTCAAGGCCTTGAAGATTGTGTTACCCTCCAGTGTGGACAATTTCTTCAGTCTCTCGGTTCTGCTGGATTAAACGGCATTCCTCGAGTCCAGCTCTCTGCTATTTGTCTTCTCTGTTTCTCCTATTATTCACAACAATTTGATCAAAGGCTTTACTGAAAATACTCACTAGCACTATCCAGGATACTAGGGCATGTCAACACCGGACAGATAATTCACAACATAATTTTTGCTCTTCTTTTTTTTTTGGCTGAATTTGGATCTGCAGTGGTCACCACCCGGCATCTGGCCTTGGGCTGTTTGTTTCAGCAATGAGGTGGAAGACTCTAAGAGGCTCTAAATTGCCAGTGTTTTATCTCTGTACTAGCATTTGGTGGCTGTTGGCCCCAAACCCCCCAATATCGGAGAGCACAGATTCCCTCATATCCCTTGAGAGAAACCCCCGCCTTCCCATAGAGACGTGGAGATTGCTTAATGCATTTAAGAGTCCGTCCTAACAAGCGTGACTCCTATTTGCCCCCCTCCCAGTGTCCTGGAGGAGGTCTCTGGAGGCGGAAGTGGTCGTGCTGGAGGCGGGTAGGGGGTGTCACAGGGGTTAGCACAGGGTTTAGGGGGTAAAGGGTGGAGGAGGTTCTCTCAATGCTACTGAAGGGTAAAATGAACGTGAACCTTACTCAAACTTAGATCTCACAACACCACCCTGAACATGTCGCTGCTACCCTACGAGAGATTAATGATTAATCTCCTCCTCTGGTGATTTTTAACATCTTCAGCTGTTCACTCTTTTGCATTTCTGCTGCACTAGTTTGTAGAAGTGAGTGAGGTGTTAAATTCATACAGACCAGATAATATGATATGATGCTGCGTGGTATAGGCTGTCTCGGGGTTATTGGGGTCGGTGTTCATAATAAGTGCAGTGGGAGTGCAAGCTGTTGAATATGAAAGAGGTTTTTTTTTCCATTCTTTTATTGCTGGACTGTGCATGAGTTTATATTTTTAGTTTTAGGAAGTGTGAGTAGCCATTTACTTGCCTTTGCTGCCCCAGGGGAAGCATCCATCACCTAACTTTTTTTTAAAAATTTTTTTAGCAGGGCATCTCAATTAACCCATGAAAACTGTAAAGCTTTCCCCTCCTTTTACTGCTCAGCAAAAGCACGAAAATGACTTGGGAAAATTTTGCCATTAGTTCCAGCGCCAGGTTGTCAAAAGTCATTATCAACTCACACCCATCTCCAGCTGTATTACTGTCGACACAATGCAAATGTTTACTTTGAATTACGGGCTTTATTATGGGATTTCAGTGTTGCTGTAAATCAGCAGCCTTTCAAAGAATTACAGACTGCCACCATCAAAAGAAAAAAACAACAGGTCTTTCTTGTTGCAGCAATCTGAAACTTTTCTGCTATCCCTCAACATGAATCCTCTGTGAGCTCTCAACACACGCACATTACTTAATGCCCGGACGTAAATGCTGCTGATGTCTCTCAGTGTAAGGAACACTTAGCCAGATCTAGCTGCAATATAACGTCAAATATTGCCACAGATCAGAGCCACGAGCTACTTATTCATTGAATTTGTAAAGCGGTGAACATCTTTTAAGACAAGCTGGCTCTCCGGAGTATTGATTACACTGCCTGTCATTTGGAGGCATATCACCCTTACCTCAACAGTCATTGACTGGGTAGCTGGCTCACTCTGGACTACCATTGTCATCAGGGAGGATGTGTTTAACCACCAAGCAAGGAAACGGAGAAGAAAAAATAATCGTGTGTGACGTTTTATTTGATGTTTTCTGTCAAGTGCAGTTGGCGAGGCCGAGCCGGGCCTGCAGCCGGCAGGGAGAGCAGAGCAGATGCAGCTGAGGCAGGACCGTATGTACCAGCAGCTCAGCACCCAGGCTGCCTTCTCTGACAGACACCCGGCATGGTGAGACATTTAATATACTGTGGACTGCAACGTATATGTCAAATATTCATCTTTCTTGGCCAGTTTCTTTGTTGTATTATTTAACTGGATAAACAAACATTGTCATATACATTGTCATTTCAATTATCATACAGCATTAGTTAGGTTCTTTCCCTGTCCCTCATGCCATCATCCATAAACAATATAAGTTCAAGAAAGAAAATAAATGAACTAACTATACATTCTGATGGCTACAATCTGACTTCCTAGTACTCCCCCAGTACTCCTCCCACTATACTCCATTCTTTAATAGCTCCCATAAATTCAGACATCCATCCCACACATTTACCCATCCTCCCATATCATCCCAAGTAAAGCTTACCCTAGTATTCATTTTCTAACATTAAAAGATATTGTCTTAATTATTATATAATTTTATTTTCATATATTATACATATTAAACGGTACAATCAGGCCATTCTTGGATTACATGTTGAGTTTTTGCATGGTGCTGGGGAGAGAATGATACAGCATCAAGAGAACTGATTTATGTGCAACATAGTTGAAAAGTTATCTGCTGTCAAATTGTGAATACTTATTTGCTGACTAAGTGTGGTTAACCATTTTTAAGGCCTAACTATATTCCTGATTTAATTTAGATAACTATGAAAAATCTTGGAGTATCTATTTGAAAATATAAATTTTCGTAAAATGTTCGGCTGAAATTGTGAGCTAGTTTTGATTTAAACGATACGGAGGGAATGACAGAGTAGACCTAATCCGTCAGTGTGATCCCATACTCATATGGACACCGACACCATGGCGGGCTCTGTAACACAAGCAGAAGACATGGAGGCCCAGGCTACCCTTTCCCCCCTGAGCCCACATAACAAACTGACATAAGGATTACTGTAAGATACGCAGCGTCCGTGTTTATGATACGACACGTAGGGGGTAACTGCACCGAACTGAAGAGAGGGAAACCGCTGAATTGAATGGAAGCATGCTGGACACTAATACCCCAAACATTGGACCTTTTTTTTCCCTCTCTCTCTCTTGCTGTCTCTCTCTGTCCGTTGTCCTCAGCGATCGTTTCCTGCCCAAGATGGACCCAGACATTCTGAACGGAGGCAGAGTGCAGCTCGTGGTGAGTGCACCAATTTACCTTTACTAGCTCCACTTTTCCTGTTTGACTCATTCACTTCCATCCCACTCTTGTCAGTAGGAAGGGGCCAGTGAAAGTATGCCTTGTTTACGTTTACCATAGTCGCCATCAAGTCCTGCGGTGTATTTTCCCTCTCTTGGAGTCCGTCTCATCAGTCTCCATTTTGATGGGGTCAGGGTTAAGGGGTTGGCAGGGCGGTGGAGTCGGGGGGCTGACTCTCAGTTCCAGCATAGTGACACTTTGAATTGGATCAACTGGCTGCAATTTCTTTATTTCACTTGTTAAAATACCAAATGTCACCCCGGTACAGTTTGTCAGGGCCAGAGAACGATATTGATGCTTACGAAGTCTTTGAAGTTGGAGACCGCAGGCCTCCCTGTGCCGTTACTGCACAGTTTGAAGTATGATTACTGGCAAGAGGAGCCCCTCCCCTTCCCCCTTTTACTGAGATACAACCAGCCCTCTCACAGGTTGACGGTGGATCCATTGTTTTTCAAAATGCTGGGTCACTTGCCAGAGACATATGTGGCCTCATCTGAGTGGGCGTGCGTGGGCGTGCGTGCGTGCGTGCGTGCGTGTGTGTGTGCGTGTGTGTGTGTGCATGCATATAGGCTTGCTCAAGGTAGAGGAGATCGTTCAACATTTCTTTAGTGCTTTGATGCTGATAGTTGTTCAATGTTCAAAACGTAGTCGCTTGTGTGAAAAATACTGGGCCTCATCTATGTGTGTGTGTATGTCTGTGTGTGGTGTGTGCGTGGGGGGGGGGCACACAGGTTCACCCAAGACATAGAGTAGGCCCAGGTCAGGCCATTGAATCGTGGGCCAACAGCAGTGGAGTCTCCCGGCTTTGCAAGAAGCCTACTCACCCTTACAGAAAGTCGTGGGGGCACATAGGTGAGTCCTTTGAGTAAATTAATAATAATGATTTTTCAAAGAGAACACAATATTCTGTTTTTGCTGGTTAAGAATGCTATTTACTTTGTGCTTGGTATTGGTATGGAACTGAGGGGAGAATTTTCAAAGGAACTTTTTTCATTTGTGTCACAGCTTCCCCATGCTTAACTTCATTATGTGCAAAATAATGGCAATGCAAAATAACAAGCAAGAGCAGCAGTAAGACAGATGTTTCAGGGACCACTTTGCATGCACAGTCTCTTCTTTATGCAGAAGGTTTACTGAGAAAATTTTAGGTTTTAAACTATAGAATGTAGCACTGACCCCATGTACCACTGGAACATGTCACATACTATATGCCCCTCCCCCCCAAATATGTCATCCCCAATAGCTATATCACAGTGTTTTATTGCTATTGAAGTGACAGTGAGATGGTGTGACCTAATGATGATTGTGTGACTAGATATGTAGTGACATTAATGCTTGTATGTTTATGCAAAGATGTTTGCATCTGTGTATCTACACACAGTTTTACATGAGCATGCAGACATGCGTGTGTTAATAGGTATGCACACTTCCATCTACACTTGTGTTTGGGTGTTGCCTATTTGGCCTTGAGTGTGTTTTAGTCGGTCAGATGTAGGAGGGAGGGTAATCACAAGGTTGGACAGGGGACAGCACAGAACACCATGAATTTCTTGTCTAACAGGAAACAGGCAGGAAAAAAAAACATGGCTCTTTCAGAGAAGAATGACTGGCCCTTCTGTCAGGAGGACTGAGGATCAGGGGTTTGAATGACAAAGATGCTACTGACAGACTGACAGCAGATGCCCGCATTAAACAAGCCTCGGCATTCGAGTGAAGGAGATCCCTGTCCTCGCTAACGAAGCCAAATTGGATTCCGATGATGATTTCAAAATGATTTCCACGAGGTGCAGCAGCAGAGAGCCTGTGCGTGCTGAGCAGGCAGGTCCATGCTGAACCATGGAGTAAGGCAGGGTGAAAGACTGCCTCCCTTTCTGCATTGATAAAGAATACTTCTTATCTAATTGTCCAGAGAAAATTGAAATATGAATGTATGTGTAAGGCTGGCACTTCTCTCATACAGCAAATTACATATTTCATAACTTTGAAAGATGTGACGATGTCATTTTTTTACATCATTGAATTGTGTGTCATTGAGAAAAGGCGCTAGATTAGTGCACTCACCGGGAGAGAAAGAATGCAAGTCCACAGGCACAAATCTTTCTTTTCTTTTTTTTGTCAGTAGCCCACATTAGTCAGTTAGGGTTTTTTCATTTAAAAGAAGCAAAAATGTACCAATCAAAAAGCTGTATTTGCCATGCCCCTTAGACAAGGTGTGCATATCGAAGTAACGTTTTAAAGTTTGAGGGTTCACTTAGCTTGCCATAGCAGTAAAGACTATGTAAATAGTCTATAACCGATTGCAACGTTGCAGCGGTGATGCCATAAAATGCGTTTTCAGGCCCACAAAATATTTTCATTACTTGTGCAGGGAAAACCTCTTAAGTTGCAGATCCGTTCCCTCGATTTTGTCCGCTGTTCAACCTTAATAGGAGTAAAATGACTGAAAACAATTTGTTTGGTCACAGCGGTTAGGTGAAATGTGTGGCCATGTATTTATTTCCGTACCTTTTAATAATATGACCGCACAACTTGCATTGAAATCAGCAACATGTGCGTCTGTAAATCTGTTTGTTCCTTGACCTCTGGTTTTGATTTGGAACAGATAATTGAGCAAAAGTCCTTTAAACTAAATTCAACCACCCAAGCCTGCCGATAGCTTCTCAAAGTAAACACAGAAGCTTTTGGGGGTGTATCTGGACTGCCATTACAGTGCATTACACAAATCTAACCATGAGGAGTGAAACGAGCAACGCTACAGATGCTCAATGTTTTACCACAAACATGAGTGAAAGCCACAACTGGTTGTGCGTGATTAGGACTCACATTCCAATTTGGGCTGGTGGACACACCATACAGAATACCAGCTGTGCAGGTATTTGGAGCCGGGTCAGTACCTGAGATGTGTCCTCAGGGCCCACCCCAACCCACCTCTTCCAGAGCGTCCTCCCCCGCTGTTCAGTTCCCTGTGTGGGGCGGCTGCGGAGACCGCCAGCCTGCCTCTTTACACGTGGAACGCATCATTCCCTGGTAGAGGCGCTGCCTTTGTTCTCTGTGTTTGGAGAGCTCTGTACTGATCCCCAGGTGAAATGGAAGGGCCTCCCCTGCAGCAGACGGCACTCCTGGGGGACGCAGCATGCTAACACTCTTTCCCTCTTTTGCACTTCGGTTTTCTATATAGTGTGCTTTTGATATAGTACACTCCTGTCAGAAGGAGATCACACACTCCTCACTTCCACGCGAGTATGCTGTTTATTCTGGGCTATTAACAAAGGTCTTTGTCAAGTTTGTGTTACTGTAAGTCTCGTATAGGTCAACAGTGTCCAGGAACTCTTTACATATATTTGCTCATATTTTTACAGTCTGCGTATATTTTTACAGCCCTTTGTTTGTATTAAGTATCAGAAACCTCGGCTCCACCCGAGAAGCAGGCATAACATATGATCTAGGACCTGATTGCAACATTCTGGGTTTCATTCCGGCCAAGGAACCATGTTGCATCCCCTCCCATCTTCTGACCATCTTTTCTGTCGCTCCCTACTGTCATAGCAGAAAATGTCAAAAGCAGAAAATACCAACAAAAAAAGAAAACGATTCACCACTGTCAAGAGCGTTGGACACAGTCAGAAGTTTGGAAAAGATGTGACACTTCATGTCTTAGCATGGCCAGTATTATGGAGGCTCATTATTCCACACTGGCAGGTCCTTCTCAGATTGGCTGTTCCACTAAAGGCACAGGAGCTTTACATCAACTGTGGAAGACCAAAAAGATGTTTTGCACGGCGCAGTGATAGTTATTTGTTTTTGCAATGTTAAAATTTAATTTCTTGTTTAAAGACTGTTTATGATTGGAATTTTATTTTTTTGTACTCGGTAATACATTTTTTGAGAAGTATGTAGCCATACTGGCTGCTTAGCTGACACAATAAATACTGGTATAAGTGGGTATTTTTGGTCAGCAAATCAAAATTCAAATAAACAATTAAGGGATCAACATCAACACAACTGTTGTAAGTAACTTCTAAGCTACTCAGTTTATCAATACGTAATCGAGGGATTGGACTTTACTCAACATGGTTACGTTGAACCACTTGACATAACATTTTTAAGTAAATCCAAACTTTTGTTTTTGTTTTTTGGAGTGCTGGTGTGTTTGTTGGGCATCTTTGCAACAGTTTCAGACGTGTCTTTCCTAATCAGCCCTGGGGATCCAAGCTATGGATTGTATAACCCTTTCTTCTTTTGTGCTCTCTTTGCAGTGGAGGAGGTGCCAGCTCCTCAGAGGGCAGCGTCTGCTCCAGCCAAGAAAGAGCGCATCTCCTTTCGGGACAACCCAGTCCAGATGAGTGGTGGCTGGGGAGGGGGGAAGAAGAGGGACAATGTTTCAAAGTAAAACCTCTTCCTTCACCACAACCAAGATATCTGTGTTCCCACCCAAACAGCCAGCGCAGCCTAACAATGTCAGGTTTTTACCAGACTGCTCTTATGACCACTCTTCTGTATGTGCACTGTAAAAAAACAAAAAAAACAAAAAACGCATGTGTCATTTTCAAAACCCATCCCACTGTCTCCTCCGAGATCTCACATTAGTCATGATAACAGCAGACTCAGTCCTGCCAGTATGTCTTGTTGCTAACACACTTTGTCCTGACACATGCTTTTGTAAGAGAAAATTCCCCTACATTTCAACGTGGTGTGACCATTTTTTTTCCCTCCTGTCAAAAAGAGTTTCTACTGTCAAATTTATGCTACCATTTTATCTTCCATGCTGAAGCCTTCGGAGTTTTTTATTTTTCTTAAAAATTCTGATGGTTCTAACCTCGGGCTCTCTCTTCTCATGGTTAATTGAGAGCAGTAGGATGCCTTGCCCAAATATCTGTCGGCAGATGTTTTTTTAGTACGATCACTGTGCTCAGGTATCACTGTCTCATGTGGAGCAAAGCCTTCAATAAGCAACACACCTCAGATGTGAAAATGATGGCAGGCAATAAGAAAATGGGATTTTCATTCTAATTACTCGTTTTTGGTTGTTGGCTCTCTTGTGTGAAAACAACAAAATAAGTTATATTTTTTGTCCCTTGGAAAACATAACCTGCTCGTTCCATCGCCATGGTGTTTGTTATGTTGGATAAAAGAAAAGTTTAAAAGTCAAATTGAAAATTTTCGGGGTCTGGTGATATATTTTTCTCTTGCTGGCAAATCGTGCATTAAAGATGACTGTGGTCATGAGTGAAGTACAAACATTGGTGTTTAGAATTACACCGTTGTTTTCTTTATTTACAGACAGTGACTGTAATGGACTTGTCTGTGTATTTGAATTCAGAGAGCTGAGGCGTCCGTCCACAAACACTGCCCCACCAGACGCAGTAAACCTCGGGCAGGGTGGTTCCTAGCTGGTGCACCGCCTGGAAATGATAAGTTAATGAATGTCAAAACAAACAGTCAGTGCTCAAGAGTGGCTCCCTGGCAGGAAATGCACGTCTGTCTATTTATTTTCTTCTATCTTTCACTTACGAATGTCTGGAGAGAGTGTTTTGACTGTATGAGGCGGTAGGGAGTTTTGTCCTGGAGAGTGGCGTATGCCAGAGATGCGGTGGTCCTGCCCAGATGGGGCTGTTGTGATATGAAACCTATGCAAGAACAATGTCTGGTGCTTTACCGCCACTGTCAGGGAGTCGTCATGCAGCCTTACTGGCTGCGTCCTTCCAAGTTAATGCTCCTTGTTATCAGCTATTCAAATGATGTCCGTCATCCGAGAGCGATGATGGGGATTTCCATCATGCAAAGTACTGATATTCCATCAGAGGACATGCAAATTTAGATATTGGAATTTTCCTGTCATTGATAATTGGGATTTTGAAAATTATCAGTGCACATACAACATACAGGCCCCACTTTGTGGTCAATAGGCCTATGTGTCCTCCCACAGAATCGGTCTTCGTGACAATTCAAGTTTTGTCCATGATAACCATACTTTGATATTATATAGAAAGAGCATCATTTGATGTAAGATTTGATATATGCTACATCTTGTTGCATGGACTTTCCTCCACATATTTTGAGAAAATGGAAAGTGTGTCTCTTTGCGTAGACTACCATGGCAGACCGACCTTTTAATTAGGAAATATCGTCAAATGAAGATTAGTAAAGGAATGTTTTGCATAAAGTCCCACAAACAGAATAACTTCATTTGCAATGTACAGCAAATGTACAGGAGGTTTGTGACTTAACTGCAGACATGTACTGACTGCAAGCACACTAAAACGCACACGCTGAGAGATGGTATACAAACGACAGGAGACAAATGCCGTGCAGAGGGACATTACCAGGCATGCAACCACCTACACACACAGATTCAAAATTCACTCTCAAATTGCATTCAGCATAATGTAGCATGCAATGTGGTACTGCTGCAAATGAGGTTTAGTGTGCTGATCTTGCATGTGTGCTGCTAAAGTCGAGCTAGTTATATCGAATCTGTGATGAATATTAAAAAGTGAAGTGTGTGAAAAGGTGAACACAACAGCCTTTTATCTTTTAGATTCAATTAAATCACTCAGTGATTTGATCTGCAGCTTTTCTTATTTGAATACAACAGAAAAAGTGTCAATAAACTCATTAAATCTGCATTCTCTGTGATATTTGTGTGTATTGTGTGTACTCTTTCTGTACTTTCTGCATCCTTGGTGCCATTTTAACTTTGAGCCATGTGACCATCACCTGACCGGTTAGTTGACACTTGTGTTATGGTGTACGTTGGATTGGTGACCTGCGTGCCATGAATACTTGATCCCAGATGACTTGGTGAAGGGACTGGATGCCAGGGATCCTCACCACTCAGGAATGCACTGTGGAAAACAGAAGACAAGCAAACAAAACGAAAATCCATTTTCAGCACCAACGCACCCTTTTCATGTAATGATAACTTTTAGCGTTAGAAGCCAAACATTATGTAGCTCAGTCGTTATTTTTCGCTCTTTCAAATGAATTTGATAAGCTTCAAGAATTTATTTTTTTTTGGCTGAAATAAGATGCTGTAATTTTTGGGTTTGATGGCTCAGTTGAACTTGCAGGACATTTCATTAGACTGGGTTTGACCCCAGGGCAGCTGTCAGCATCATGATGTAATGTCTCATAAGCATTCAGCCTTTCAGGACTTGGTTTTACTAGTGTTTGGTTGTTTTCACACATATTATGGTGCAAATGACTTAATTCAATCCCATCATATTTTGACAATGTTGACGGAATAGTATAATGCAATATTTCAACAAAAAGAGTCAACACACATTTGTATGAAAAGTCACTATCCAGCTGGTCCTTCCAAACTGGTTACCATACACCCAGTAAAGCTGTCATGACTCCCCGACAGCACTTAGAGAATTAGTTTGACAGATCTGGACTGATAGCGGCCAAACCCCCGAACTCAGCAAGCTCAGCATCCAGCTCTCTGCGGCAGTACTTTCCAACCGTAGGCCCACCACACCACAGTGAACTCTGTGCATTTACTCCTCAGCATGAGGCAGTCAGCAAGGTCATCCTAGAAGCCCAACAGGACACCACCACCCCCACCCCGCTACTTAAGATCCCCCCTGTTTATTTTCATTTTTTCTCTTGTGACCGTCCCACCCCAGGTACTGCCACTGACCCCATAGCGAACCATAGCTGAGCATGGCAGGGGGTGCAGGTGGAGTGGCTGTGGACAGGAGGAGGGAGGTGCAGGACTTTAGTTGGTTACAACATAATTCAATAGGAGAACCACTCTCCTGACCTTTCCAACATATCCAAGTTTATTGCTTGTGTGTTATATATCCTATAACATATATATATATATATATATATATATATATGTGTGTGTGTGTGTGTGTGTGTGTGTGTGTGTGTGTGTGTGTGTGTGTGTGTATGTATCCACTTGAAGTGTTGCTGTCACTGTTATCTATGAAACTAACCTTTGTAACATTGACTGTATGTACGCTACTTATTCGATCAACAAAAAGTCATTGGAAAAAAATATTGGTCATTTGAAATTCTTAAATTATTTCTATTCCTGAAGTCAGGAGAATTGTTCTTCTTTTGTAATTGTTTTTATTGTTATTAATAGTAATAATAATTAAAGTTATTATAAATAATAGTAATATAATCATGATGATAATAATAATGATTATTATTAAGCTATAATTTTTTTTTAGATTCATTGATATTTTATATTTATCTCTTGTCTCTTGACAAATACAGACATCAGTGTATTTAGGTTGCATGTTAAATAATATTTTGATTTGGTTGAATCCTGACACATGGTCGACAGCAAAAAGCTCACAGACACGTTTGGACTGAAGACTAACGATTAAATGTCATAAATGGCTGTATTTTATTAAGTATTCTTATAATTGTTTTTTTATTTATATGTTTATATTCCTTTTTTTCGTCTAGTCTGGTACTGTAGCATGTGTGTGAATTAATTAGTTGTAAACACTTTGAGTGGCTGTTGCAGCTAGAAAAGTGCTTTATAAAATGCAACTTGATTGATTGATTGAAAACAAACTCGTTGTAATAATATTTAATTTCGACAAAAATGTATGGTTTATTTCAAAGCCAAATATAAATCTATTTATCTTTATTAGGAGACACTGAAAGTGTTAATTAGGACTTGTCCAGGAAACTCGGAGACCCACTGGCCCTTAACAACTCAAAACACAATTAAAACATACTTAATTAAAACATGCTTAATTTCACGTTATCTAAGCTAAATAATTAAAAATTATTTCCATTCCTAAAATCAGGACAATTGTTCTTTTTTTGGTAATAGAATTAGTACTCATATGGTAAATTTATATGTAACATATAGAATAATATATAGCATATACAGTACATTATAGTACATTATATGTGTAGTAAATATATATAATGTTGTATATATAATAGTACATTATATATATATAACCTTCGTTAAAAGAAACACTCAACGGTAGGAAAAGTGCTCAACAAATAAGGAGCAAAATATAAATTGATTGACAGCTGATTATTGCTTATGGCATTGAACAGGCTCGTACTGTCTCAAAGAATGAATCACTGGATTTTATATATATATATATATATATATATATATATATATATATATATATATATATATATATATTGCCTACGATTGTATCATTTAAGTATTTAAAAAAAAGAACACGTTTTATTATCTGGAAGTGATGTATTTTATCTTTAAAAAATGAAACTTGATTGATTGATTGATCTTAATGAACCAAGTGTTTTTATTTATTTTTAACTAAACCAAATAGACATTTTTCCTTTTTTATTGCAGCTCACTATTATTATTATTATTATTATTATTATTATTATTGTTATTGTTATTATACAACAATAATAATAATAATTATTATTGTTATTATTATTAAGTATATCATTATTGACCATTGCATGGCACAACAGCTATTGGACCTTAACGTGTAAAATAAGTTTTGAAATAAACAAATAGAAACAAAAAAGAAATACTCCGGGAAGCTATAGACTGCGTGTAAGATGACCAGGACGTCAGTGGCCCAGCACTGTAGGAGCCATGTAATCCAAAGAGATGAATAAAACCCATGGCGGCTGTGCACATCCTGTCTGCAGTCACCGCGGATGGGACGAGTGCGCGTGCTGTCCCGGGATGGGTGCGCGTGCAGCTCGGCTTGGTTCCTCTCCCTGTACTGTGGCTGCAAGGAGTCGCATTTAAATGTGTGTGTCCGTGGGAGGAGTTGAGACTGTTTCATATTCAAAAGCAGGAAGCCCTTTCTCTCTCCCCGTTTATAAAGAGGCTGTCCCGTCAGGATGGAGACAAATTAAGGGTACTGGTCAGATAGCTGCATTGCGAGGCATCGTCCCAGTGATCGGTTGGCGACGAGCTGCTGTGTTATTGTCTCTATGGTGACCTTTGACTGAGCGAAAGGCTTCGGTATCATGATGGAATACATGGATGATAAATTCGCCTTGAAAAGCCCAGCGGTGAAAGGCGGTGATTACTACATGGGCTCCGGCGGTGCCCTGGAGCAGGTCATGGAGGGTTTGGACGGGGTGCAGTACTACAGCAAGGCTTCCCCCAAATGCGTGCAGGTCTTCGGGCTGCAGAGCGGCGAGCAGCACGCGCGGATGGAGCGCGCGTCACCCTGCACGGAGCAGAGCGGTGCGTGCACACTTGATCCTTATTATGGGGGAGATCCGCAGTCTGACCGGGGCCGGGGGCTGTCGGGAGACCAGGAGTTAAACCAAATGCTCAGAGCTAAAAACAACCCCTTTCTTTCTTTCCACACACTGACTATTTACTAGTGTTGCCGTTGGCCGTCCGTGTGTGTAGCGTCCCTTTTCCTTGGTTTTACATTCATATTTCTCCACGTTTATGCTCACCTCTGCAGGGTGAGAGTTTTCTTTTCGTTTATCTTCGATTATTTAGAAACGTGGCGAGGTCTTGCAAATATTAAAAAAAAATTACACACACCAGTAAAGAAAGAAAATAGCTCCCCCCCCCCCCGCCTGTTCTGTTTCGGTACGCCGTAGGGCACACACTCCACATACGGCTACTGTTTTAGCTAGAAAACCAGAGTTGCTTCATGACAATAATAAGATTCATTTGTTTTTGTTTTTTATTTGTATTTTTTTTGCATCCACTTGTTCATTAATTGTAGCGCATTACGGTGGGCCGAAGCCGGAGGCAGAGAGCGCCGGTGTGCAGGCGGAGGTGGGCCGGCCTCTGGACGGCTGCTGCGGCGTGAGCAGGTCCCCGCTGGTGTCGGCCGGGCGGGAGAAAAGCAGCGTGGAGGAGCTGGGGGACAAATGCGACAGTAACGTGTCCAGCAGCAAGAAACGGAGACACCGCACCACCTTCACCAGCGCCCAGCTGGAGGAGCTGGAGAAAGTCTTTCAGAAGACGCATTATCCAGATGTGTATGTGAGGGAACAACTGGCCATGAGGACGGAACTAACAGAGGCCCGGGTGCAGGTATGTAATTTACCCATCAACCCATCATCATCATCATCATCATCACTATTATTAGTTCGTCAAAACACCTGCTCAAAATATAAAACAGGTCTAGATGTAATTTCGCAGATTTTAGCGAATTTGGCGTTCAAATAAAGAAATATTTCAGTTTAAAAAAACCCTCTGCCTTTGCCTGATTCCTTTACACAGACAATGTGTATTATCATTATTATTGTTATTATTATTGTTATTATTAGTTTGCTATTTGAGGATTTTGCCCTATAGGAAAGAAAATGCCATTTTTAAATCTGCAAAGAGAATAAAACCCGTAGTGTTTCAGCTTCAGCCTCTCTACTGTTTGTACAAATTAGGTGTGGTTCCAAAACAGAAGAGCAAAGTGGAGGAAAAGGGAGCGCTACGGGCAGATCCAACAGGCCAAAAGTCACTTTGCAGCCACCTACGACCTGTCAGTCTTACCGAGGACTGACAGCTACTCACAGGCAAGTGGCTCCACCAGCTGAGCACGACACACACCGTCTCTGGCAAGTAAACCTCTGCCCACATCTGGGCTGCGTCTCCACCACTGTGGATGGAGACTTCTCTGGGAGGAAAACGGGCGCTGGCCCTCCATCTCTGTTTTACCTCACCTTTCACTACAGGCCTTCACAAACTCATTTGCATTCATTCATCTAACTTTCATTTGTTGCACATATTCATGACTACATCTTGACATTGGGTTTGCGTCACTGATGAAATGTCACATTAGCTGGCCAATTATCTGTGGTGCTCATCTCTCCTTTTATATTTGCAGCCTGGCTTCTATCTATCTTCATTAAAAAAAACATTGGATGGGATTTAACCCTACAATAAAATATGTGCAGCTGACAGACTATTTAAATCAATTTAACTATATTTTCTATATTTGAGGCTGGCGTCCTCGGGTGAGGTGTGGTCACTGATGCGTTCGTCTCACAGAAAGTGTGATTTACACATTGAATGAAATGAAATGTATGTGTGACGGTGTTTCCAGGCCAGATGGCCTGGCTGGGGACCAGGTCCTTGCAGTGTAGATCTCCTTTTACCTCGCGTCTTTCCAGCAGACACACTTGGATGCTGGCCTTGAATTGAGGAGCCTCTTCAGGCCTTTGCCTCAACGTATAACTCTGTTTGAAATGACTGTCTGTGCCTCTCAGACGGCGTGCACAGAAATTGCATTCTTGTGGGTTAAGAGGTTTTAAAAACCGCGGAGTGGGTTTGTTTTGTTGGGGATGAGGTTTGGCCAACATCAGTGCAGCAAAGCCTGAGGTCAGAGTTACAGCTTATCGATTACATGTGCTGTCAAATACAAAAAGACATGGTTAGAAAACGCATGATTAGCCAAGTTTGTTCTCATGCTACAACCGCATTCTCATGCCACGACCTATCTGAACTGTCAGTTTGTCGTTGTCGTCGTTGTTGTCGTTGTTGTTGTTTACCACATTCGTTTGTAGCATTCATCAAAACCATGTGTAACCTAAATTTGGTCGATAGTTGCCATCCACGTTTGTTCACAGAGTTTCTTATACCATGGATGTTGCTGCAGTTTTGCAGAGGGGTATCATATTATTACAGCAGTTTTAGCGTGTGCATGCTATGGAAAAATGGCTAATTTTTTTTTTACATGCACAGCAGTAAACCTCTGCAAGTTAAATATTTTACAGGCAGTTGATATTATTTCTATTTCTACGTTCACAGATCGTACACAACTGGATTAAGTAGGAACTACCGGTGGTAAAGAGTTGTGAGCATCTTTCCGCGGGTTGTCTTCAAGCCTCGGCTAAATGTAGTCATGTCCACTAGTCTGCTTGTATAGGCTGGTTTACATGGGGTTTCTTCTGTTAATCAGACTTACTGGCAAATTTGATCAAACAAATTGTGCTAAAGTAAATTTAAGTGCGATGGAGTCGGGATGAAACAGTCAAAGATGACGGTTTCTGGGGTTTCTTAGGTTGAACAGTTCTTGAAATAGAGACCGGAGCTACATTTAATCTTGGGCATACAAAATGGGGGATAGTCTGATGTCCTCACTAATTTCACTCACTACAGGTTAAATCAACAACAGAATGGATGTATATATGTCAGTTTTGATCACTGATTTTACTTCCATCTTTTCCATTTTCAGAATAGAGAGCAACATAACTCGACATGCTACATCACGACTAACTACAAATACACTCTCAGAAAACCTTGATCAAACATGGCCCAGTGTGTCCCTTCGGGATGCTTGGTTTTAGATCGCTAAGTAAGGAGTAACTGGACGAGTGCTTTTACCTGGAAAATAATTCATGCACTAGATACGTAATGATAAAAGGAGTTGAAATGTCCTCTATTTCTTATCTGACTCTACTGTCTGCTGCATGTACATCTAATAGAATATCAAGTAACTGTATCCGGCCCACTTGAAAAAAAAGCAAAACAGAAAATTACTGAAGCTGTGAGACTTAGTATATATTTGACACAATTGTGAACACAAAATATTTCAAGTGCACGAAAAACACAAACTATAACTTTTTTAAATTAGCATTTTTTTTGCCTACATCCATATACGATGTATAGAGTGAAATCTCAAGGGAAACACATGTCGAGGCTGGTTTGTTGAACTATAGTCTTCCAAAAGATAGCAGATATAGCCATACATATGTCTCCATTGGTCTTGGATCAAATGTGTCTCCTGTTGACTTTCTCCCCATCAGCCTTTCTCCTCTCTAGTGAAAAATAGGAGTTACAGTGTATAACCCATTTTTGATCCAAGTAAACAGGATCATCCCAGCAGGTTTCACCTCGTCCACCCTGTCAGTACCTAACACCTCCTTCCCCCAACAGATTCCCAACAACCTGTGGCCCAGCCCGGCTCCCGGCAGCTCGGTGGTTTCTTCCTGTATGCTGCCCCGAGGTTCTCCCCCCTGCGTCACCTCCTACTCCCACTCCCCGCGTTCTACCACCGGGGCAGCGGACCACGGCTACATGGGCTTCCCTAACCAGCAGAACCAGTTCAGCCATGTCTCCCTCAACAACTTCTTCAGCACCGACTCCCTCCTGACGCCGCCGGCCAATGGCCACCATGCTTTTGACGCCAAGCCCGAGTTTGAGAGGCGCTCGTCCAGCATTGCTGTGCTACGCATGAAGGCCAAGGAGCATACGGCCAACATCTCCTGGGCAATGTGATCACTGGCTCCTGCTACGGGTGTTTGTTGGGGAGCGCCGAAGCGTGTGGAAAATGAATTTTGAGCGTTTCCAGGTCTTGAAAATTTCTTAAAAGGGGGAGGGGGGTTTGCACTAAAAGGTCTGGAAAAGTATCGTGGAACAAAGATGTCATTCAACCACGATACAGACATAAGCAATTTTTTCTTCATGGAGTTTTGATGCCACCTCACATAGGGGCGCGTTCATTTGGAAAGAAAACTTTCCAGTTATTGAGCAATATGGCCTAGTTCACTGTCATATTGCCTTGTCAGCATGTGTCATTTTAGATCCTGACACCAAGATTTTCTAATTGAGTCAAGACATAAAGGTCGAGACCTAGTAGTGAAGATTCTAAAACCAGAAACATCTGAAATTTGGAAGGAGAACATGTATAAAGACCTGATGTGACTGCCGTGTGATCAGGAGTCTCCAACTCATATCCAAAGCTGTGGCTCCCTCTCTAGGTTTATGTCATTACACATGTGCCTTGGCTGCAGCAGTGATATGTAGAGGGGGATCTGAGACAAAGAACTAACGGAAAGAAACCCGACTGTCGAGAAACTGACATTGTTGTAAAGTACAAGAGACGATCCATTTTTTCGGACAGTCTTGAGGAATGAAGCCAGTTCTTGAGATCTTCTTCTTTTTCTTTTGAAGGAGAATTGACTTGATACTGCCCTGCTTCGTCTTCCTCTCATGTGACACGGATAAGCGATGGGGGGAAGAGACGGGTTTGGGTGGGACGCGGTCTCGGGTCAGCAGGGTGCACATGTGCTCCCAGACGGAGGGGTGCACCCTCCTCTGCTCATTACGAATAAGCTTCCTTAACCTGCGGCTTTGCAAGTCTCTCCCTCGCTCTGGCTCAGGACCGCCGGGCCGAGACGAACGAACCTGACACACTATCATGTCTGTGTGCTTTGCAGCAAAGCTCTGTAATCTGAACTCATCTGCATCTGTCTGTGTTTTATGGTACATGGAGTGGAGGCAATTTGTCAAATTGTATATCTTATACATTTATCAGGTGAAAACGTAATAAATAAATGTGGATTTATTCCAGGATCATTTTATTATTTTTCCCCCCTGAGATTTTATTATTTAAAAGGCACATCTATCGAAGGTAATTTATACAGACAAAAGCATTTATCTGCACCAAAATCCAAAATGTCGAGACTCAGTGTTGCTGTTTAATTATCTTCTTAAGAAGTGACTTAATGAATATATCATTACCGATTGTCAGGAAACAACAGGAGATGTTGACTTGCAAAGCTTACATAAAATTTTTGAGCGGTCTCTGAAGCGTCTCTCTCTCTCTCTCTCTCTCTCTCTCTCTCTCTCTCTCTCTCTCTCTCTCTCTCTCTCTCTCTCTCTCTCTCTCTCTCTCTCTCCTCTCTCTCTCTCTCTCTCTCTCTCTCTCTCTCTCTCCCTCTGTGAGGTTGTTAAAAACTAGTCGTCTTTTCAATCATTTGTACTTTCCCAAAACAACACCACCAACAAGGCCCTGTCACTGTGTGAGTAGACACACCGAGACAGGAGATTAGAAAACATCTGGATGTTAAAGGCTCATGTCGTACACGGATTCAGTTTGCCCAGTACATCCTTGTGAACAATGCAGGTTTGTGGGGCGGAGAGAGCGGATGAGGGGAAGACTGCCCGTCTCGAAACGAGGGCTTTTACTATAGTGAATACGGCCCTTTGACCTTATTCATATGAGTTTCAGCCCGCTGACATCACACCACTGCAAAAATCCTGCGTGTTACATGGATGATGGGGTGGGGCTGCAGGGGTGACGATTTCAACTGAAATAGTTTCTTTTTTTATGGGGGATTTTTGTGTGTCTGAAAGCAGTTTGGTGACGTTATCTTGACCGATGTTGGGATTATGTGCAGCATTGCTATGTTTCACCACATAGACAGAAGGCATGTAGACATGTCTACAGCCCCAGAAAAGCGAACGAAAAGCATCGCTTGTGCAAAAAATTCAACTCTAATTCATCTAATATGTGTGTACTAAATTTTATTTTTCTTCCGGCCATGACCCTTCACCTTTAAATTCACAAAAAAGTCGTAACTGTTGTTTGCATATGAGGGGCAGACTGGTAGACTTTTCCACCGAGCTCATATTTTTTTCTGCAGAGTGAAACACTCGGTCTATAACTTACCGTGTCATTACGGGGATAGGAGCATGTTCTCTGTAGCGTTTTGTGCTTAACTTCTGACGTCATCCTTTTGTTTTGCCCAACCGAGGTCCCTCTCCGTGGCGGACAGCGTCTCAGGGAGACGCTCGTCAACATGAATGACAGACTTGATTCAATTAAGACGCTAACTGGTGTCAGATGGCTCCAATGGGCTTGTTTTCTTAAGGGCACTTCCTGGTTTTTGCCAATCTAAAGCCTGGGCTCATAGCATGGCTACATGGAGGCTTATCTGAGTTCATCACAACAAAGACCCTCACATTGAAACGTGTACTTTCTAAGGAAGCCACTGGGTTTCTAAGAGGCTGCTGACTGTGTGTACTTATGTTGCATTGGATGCGCTTTGAGGTTTGTAGTCTTTTGCTGCCAGTGATCAGAAACCCATTTTAAAATGCCAAAATTTAATTTCAAACATGAGTTAGGCCTCAGTGAATCTGTCCCAGCTTTTTTTTTTGCTATACGCAGCCAGGCAGTCGCATCTGTAATTACTGATCTAAAGGTTTCAATTTTGACCTTTTTTGTGACACAAGATAAGGATGTTGCATTTTGTCAGTTTCCCCCTGCGGAGTCTGGTCTGATTCAACTAATTTGTTGTATATGTTATACATGCTGACCAACAAAAGCCTACACATCTAGCTCATTAACTTTAAAAACCTTATTTCACAATGAGACGATGCATGCCATGTTCAACACTCCCTGATGGTTGATATGCAGATCAGAATGAGATCATCAGATCATTCAACGCTGTTCAATAACACACACACACACACACACACACACACACACACACACACACACACACACACACACACACACACACACACACACACACACACAAACCAAATCAGTTGCTCCTGACAATGGATCAAACAGTTCCTTTCTGCTAAAACCCACTGGGGGACACACTTCTGAAAACCATGGCTTCAAACTGCCGACAGGTACTCTATAGAGACACGAGAGAGTGGACTTTTAGAGTGATACTGACGTCAACATCTGAAAATCCCTGTTGATAGGCTATGTTCCGAGTTGGAATGTGACCACGGAGAAATTCAGTGGCCAAAACAGCGCATCTGCGGCCACTCAAGAGAGATCTGTGATTGACTGTAGATGGTGTCCAATGACAACTTGTGCCGGTGGAGACGTAGACACCAGCCAATTTGCATATAGGGTGTGTCTGTAGCGAGATGCTATAAAACCACGCAGAAGCCGTGGAGTTTGTGCTAGGTTGCTGAGACTTTGTTATTGATCTTGCTATGACGTATTGCTATCTATCTATCTATCTATCTATCTATCTATCTATCTATCTATCTATCTATCTATCTATCTATCTATCTATCTATCTATCTATCTATCTATCTATCTATCTATCTAAATATCTAAATATCTATCTAAACATCTATCATCTATCTATGTAACAGTTATTTGTACCATCGAACATATTATTTACCAAGTTGTATTGCACTGCTGTGCCGTAGGCTTACCACCATTTTTTCCTATGGCAAGTGACGAGTGGTACCGAGCCCCACCCATGCGAATACCCAGGAAGACAGTAGCCAATAGCTTTGAATTCATAAAACCACACCTATTTTTGGTTATGATTCAAACTCCCAATGTTAAAAAATGTGTGCAGAAAGGGGACGTCAGTCTCTCTTTAACAACACACCAATTTTTTGTTAGTGCCGTGGCAAAGTTGAACTCTTTTTACCGACAACGTGGTCTGAAAGTCTAGAGGGCCTTTACATCTTCAAATCCGAGTCGTCAAGGATCCAGAGGTAGTTATAATTTTTATGGGTCTTCGAGCACAACAAAACGCCATCTGCAAAATGTGCCTTGGTATGATATGCATTCACCAGCCGGTACACACCGATGACAGGAAACACATGTGTGAGCTGGATTTCAATCTAAGTTGTCGAAAGTGTGTGGTATGAACCTCCTATCCTACCAACTGAGCTGCCGGGACCGACCACTCTCGGCCAGTCATAGTGAACTGTTTTCCTGCTTTAACCCCTCTAACTCCTGCATTTCTGCAAACTGATATGTCCTGGACACATCCATGAAGATATACACAAACAGTATTCCCACTCTTGGGCCTTTAATGCCCTTACACTCTATCTGAAGAGCCATCAGTTAGCCCCTGGGGAAATCTTTTCATCTCTCTTTTCATCCATCTCTTTGGCCTCCTACATCCCTCTACCCCTGCAACTCTCCTGCACTCGCTCCCATCTCCCCCCTCTTCATCTCTCCGCACAGCGCTGATCACCAGACAACGAAGGGGCGCCCAGAGACAGATGATCATGCAGCCCGACCCGAACACATGTCAGGTGTGTGTGTGTGTGTGTGTGTGTGTGTGTGTGTGTGTTGTGTGTGTGTGTGTGTGTGTGTGTGTGTGTGTGTGTGTGTGTGTGTGTGTGAAAGAGAGATAGAGAAAGCGAGTGAGGAAGATCCATCTCGATCTATCAACAGTTCCAATGGGTTTGACCCTTGCAGGTTAACCACGGCCATTAATAAAAGGGTTCCCCTCACTGGCTCACGCGGAGGAGGGCAAGACTGTGTGTGTGTGTGTGTGTGTGTGCATGTATGTGTGTAAAGGTGTTTCTGACACACACACACACACACACACACACACACACACACACACACACACACACACACACAGACCGCTGTCGACATGAGGAGACACCCAGACCAAACCTTGCCGTGGCACGGAGCCGAAAAAAGGATGCGTTGTTCCACAGCCAGAGCTCCACACTCACTGTCTTGCCCTCAGTTGTTTTTCAAATCCTTCAACACCGATGTTCCAGTTTCTGTACTCGGGGAAAAGATAAACCGGCACGCCCATTATTTTTCCAAGCACGGACAGACAATATCCTTTCTCATATGTGGCTCTCAGAGCGCACGATAATCATAATGGTCATTACAATGTCACCGTTGTTATTAAAGCTGCTATGAGGAGTTTTTCACTGATTATTTATCGCTCTCGGTTTAATTGTGATGCCTCTGTATGACTGACAATCACATGCAGCCATCAGCGAGAAGATCTATACATTTCTGTATAATGGTTCCAAATGTTTGTCTCTGGGAAAGACACCCACCCCCCAAAAAAAAAAATCTGATGAAGCTATTTACGGCACACACACACACACACACACACACACACACACACACACACACACACACACACACACACACACACACACACACACAAGGAATATAAGTTTCAGAGACCCTCCCAGATCATACATTTGTCTCGGGCGGTTTAACAGTCACAACTCCGTGGTCGTCTGGGTGGCGTGGAGGCCTGTTCCGTTGCCTACCAACACGGGGATCGCAGGCGTGTTACCGCCGGCTTAGTCGAGGGTCCCTACAGGCACAATTGGCCGTGTCTGCGGGTGGGAAGCTGGATGGGGGTATGTGTCCTGGTCGCTGCACTAGCGCCGCCTCTGGTTGGTCGGGGCGCCTGTTCGGGGGAAGGGGGAACTGGGGGGAATAGCGTGATCCTCCCACGCGCTACGTCCCCCTGGCGAGACTCCTCACTGTCAGGTAAAAAGAAGCGGCTGGCGACTCCACATGTATAGTACCGAAGAAGGCATGTGGTAGTCTGCAGCCCTCCCCGGATCGGCAGAGGGGGTGGAGCAGCGACCGGGACGACTCAGAAGAGTGGGGTAACTGGCTGGATACAACTGGGGAGAAAAAGGGGGAAAAAGTAAAACAAAACAAAACAAAACAAAAAAAACAACAACAACTCAATCACAACTACAATCAGTACAACAAAGGACCCCCCCCCCCATCCTTAGACCCTCTCCGAAGGATACGTCCCCTGTCTTTGACTGTGTAAATTAAAAGCTCCACCCTGTAAGTTATACAGTGATTAGTCCATGTAATCCTGGTGGCGTTAGTGCACTTATTCCCCCCATTGAACTACACAGAGCCACAGTTTTTAGAGAACAAAAGCTGTGTCACAGGCGATAAAAACACAAATCTCTGGGCCGTGGTGTTGCAGGATCAATGCACAGCTAGAAAGGAGGCCTTTCATGGACAGCCGATGCTGGATGCCTGGATGCCTGGATGACGGTGGATGATGATGGATGACCACAGGCTGCATCTGCAGACGTGGTGGTCTGGGATTTTGCTGCCGCTGTGTCTGTTTTACAGCAGGAAGTTAAAACCCGAGCCCAAGATTAAAATACAAAAACAAAACATGGTGATAAAACTGGGGCAAATATTTGGGGCGAAACTTGCCAGCGGGTGCTACTGAGTACAACTGACGACTGGGATGATGGGGACAATGGTTAAAGAAGACGATGGGATATTCCTGAGTAATGACAGACGGACGAAAGAAAATGAAGGAGAATATATTCTGTTGCTATCGTCACAGTCTTTAGGGATCCAGTGAGCGTACGGGTGTTTTTCTCCCCCGTGTTGTGTGCTGGTCCAGGATTATAAATGAGAAGGGGAGGTTGGCTCTTATCTCGTGTCTGGCTCTGGGAGACAGTTGTATGTGTTTTCTTAACCAAAACTTTCCTTGGGCAAATCAGATCCATAATATTGTTGTGTTGCCCTTTAAACCCCTCTAGTGGTGTGATGGGGTGCAGGTGCAGCAGCAAGTTGACTTGTTTAAAGTCTGCATATTGCTGTCGTTCGCCAAAAAACACATTTTAGGAATTAAGAAAACGATAAACATTATAATCTAATGCCGGCATAATTTTGTTACAGATGAAGTGTTTGTTGTTGCTGTCACAACTCAACTGAACATCTTGGGATCAGACCACATGCGTGTGCACACACGCGTGTGCGCGCGCACACGCACACACACACACACACACACACACACACACACACACACACACACACACACACACACACACACACACACATTTTGAACATGTACAGGCAACTCTGGGCTCTCGTTTCATATCATAACTGGTTTGTTTTGTCTCTTGTTTCTGAATATAATCACTTATGTACTTTGGTTGCTGTGTTGGAAGACTTGCTTTGTAAAAACAAGCATTATATGAATACATTTGATTTAATTTAAAACACATCTACGTCCATCAAACCAAATACAGTGTTTCATTTTGTTTTGTTTTGTTTCTTTTATTTATTTATTTTAGTATTATGGGTTTTTATTTGAATAGCCAAAGACCTAGTCGGTCAGACACTAATGTCTCTAAGTGCCTCAACATCTAGTACTTCCTATTAGCTCTGAAGAGGTGGGATGCGCAGCCATATAGGGCCTCTCGGGAGGTCCCTGAAGCTCATTGCAGGGCTGTAGCAGTCCAGAGTCCAGCGGAGGAGCATGGCTGAGGAGGCTAACGTCAGGCAATCAGAGCCCTGCGGCAGGATCCCTCCCAAATCCAATAAGGAAGAGCCAGACCATGCTGCCTGTCCATCAAAGCATGATACAGCAGGTGTCTAGTTACCACAGGTATCAAATTAGACTATGAAGAGAGAGAGAGAGAGAGAGAGAGAGAGAGAGAGAGAGAGAGAGAGAGAGAGAGAGAGAGAGAGAGAGAGATAGTTTTTTACTTAAAAAGCAACTTTAATACAATGTCACACATTTACAGCAGCTTTGAAACAAAGACTCATAGAGACAGACAGAAATAACATTATCTGAAAACATCACTAAAAATAATTCATCATTCATCACTGAACAAATGACATGATTAAAACACCACTGATTTACAAACCCAACCATGCTATTCATTAATTTATGAAATTGAAATATATTAAAACTCTGGCTTTTATGAGAGAGGTGAACACAGGAACTATTTCGTCACACAGTTTTCCTTCTATCTTTTTCTTTCTGGTGATATATATTGATGGTTTAGCTTCGCCAGCAAGGAAGTTCAAAGAGTTGCCACATTGTTGGATTATTTTCATTGTATCCTGCTCCAAAAATAAAAGCAGTCGTAGACCACACTTCAATAAAAGAAGTAAACAAATAATCTAAAACACCAAAAAGTTCCCTAAGTCTTCTGCAGTCTAAAAAGCAACAATAAACAGTTTCTACCTACCCACAGAAAGGACATTCATTAGAAACAGTTTGATCAATTACAGAGATAAACGAATTCACTGCAACAGCTCCATGTAATAGTCTCCTCTGTGAGTCACCTTTTTGTTTGTTTAAAGGCAGTTTACAGAGGACTCTCCAAACTGGCTTCACAGTGTTGCTGATGCCAAGTTTTTCCCTCCAAACTGTATCCATTTCACCATTCAACTTATTTTTATTCAAAACTTTTACACACCATCTGTAGATTACTTCTCCCTTCACAGTATGCAGATCTAAAGCTTTTCTCTGTTTTACATCCAACAGTACACCAGAACAATAGTCTAAAGTTGGTAACAAATCAAAATCAGGAAATGGGTCCTCTTCATCTGGAAAACCCTCTCCTTTCCGAAGCATTTTTAACAGTTCATTATCTGCTTCTGTTAGTTTTGCAGTCCAGCCATTTAAAACGGTTCTCACATGGCGAACAGATTGCAATCCAATCAGTGCAGCCACAGCTTCAGTGTTCATAAATCCAGGTCCAGCTACATCCGCTATCTGTCTGAGGGTTGTTACCCCAGCAGAGCAAAGTGTGTGACAGAGGCCTGGTGTTCAACTGTCCTGTATGTCCATTCTGGACCCACCAATCAGAGGTTCCTCCAGTAACCAGTACAAGGAGACTGATGGCTCCAAAAGTCTCTTTTTAAAAAGGTTTCAAACCTTAAAAATTCCCTTATAAAAATCAGGCAAAGAGGAAATTTTAAAAATCTGGAATCCATTAAAAACAATGCAGTGTCGAGTCCAAACGTATCTATTTTTCTCAAAATGCTACTAGCAAACTTCTCCACACTGGATAAGTAAACCCAGTCAGATATTTCTGTGCAAATTGCAAACGAAAAATTGCCACTCTTCTTGCTAGGTGTACCAGCCCCCCCTCCTTTGCTAAGTAAAGCATATTTAGGTACCCAATGCATCTTACCCCCCCCCCCCCAAAAAAATCTACTAAATCTGCTTGTAATTTTGGGAGTAAACCAGTAGATGACTCTATACAAGATAAACGGTAGCATAGTGCTGATGATACAATATTATTGATGACTAGAGCTCATCCTCTAATAAAATACAACTGAGGGAGCAGCCATTTCCACATGTTTAATCTTCCCTTCATTTTCCCTAACATGCCCTCCCAGCTTCTCTTAACCATCTCTTCATTACCAAGATCTACTACTATTCCGGCTGCTCCCGTTGGGGGTCGCCACAGCGGGTCATCCGTTTCCATTTCTTCCTGTCTTCTGCGTCTTCCTCTGTCACACCTGCATGTCTTCCCTCACCACATCCATAAACCTCCTCTTTGGCCTTCCTCTTTTCCTCTTCCCTGGCAGCTCTATATTCAGCATCCTTCTCCCAATATACCCAGCATCTCTCCTCCACACATGTCCAAACCATCTCAATCTTGCCTCTCTTGCTTTGTCTCCAAACCATCCAACCTGAGCGGTCCATCTAATATAATCGTTCCTAATCCTGTCCTTCTTCGTCACTCCCAATGAAAATCTTAGCATCTTCAACTCTGCCACCTCCAGCTCCACCTCCTGTCTTTTCATCAGTGCCACTGTTTCCAAACCATATAACATAGCTGGTCTCACAACCATCTTGTAAACCTTCGCTTTAACTCTTGCTGGTACCCTTCTGTTGCAAATCACTCCTGACACTCTTCTCCACCCACTCCACCCTGCCTGCACTCTCTTCTTCACCTCTCTACTGCACTCCCCTTTAAGTTGGACAGTTGACCCCGAGTATTTAAACTCATATGCCTTCATCACCTCTACCCCTTGCATCCTCACCATTCCACTGTCCTCCCTCTCATTCATGTATAGGTATTCCGTCTTGCTCCTACTGACTTTCATTCCTCTTCTCCCCAGTGGATACCTCCACCTCTCCAGGCTGTCCTCAACCTGCACCCTACTCTCGCTACAGATCGCAATGTCATTTGCAAACATCATCATCCATGGAGACGCCTGCCTGATCTCGTCCGTCAACCTGTCCATCACCATTGCAAACAAGAAAGGGCTCAGAGCTGATCCTTGATGTAATCCCACCTCCACCTTGAACCCATCTGTCATCCCAACTGCACACCTCACAATTGTTACACTTCCCTCATACATATCCTGCACCACTCCTACATACTTCTCTGCAACTCCTGACTTCCTCGTACAATACCACACCTCCTCTCTTGGCACCCTGTCGTATGCTTTCTCTAAATCTACAAAGACACAATGTAACTCCTTCTGGCCTTCTCTTTACTTCTCGGTCAACATTCTCAAAGCAAACATCACATCTGTGGTGCTCCTTCGTGGCATGAAACCATACTGCTGCTCGCTGATCATCACCTCTCCTCTTAACCTAGCTTTTATTACACTTTCCCATATCTTCATGCTGTGGCTTATCAACTTTATACCTCTGTAGTTGCTACAGTTCTGCACATCGCCCTTGTTCTTGAAAATCAGTACCGGTATGCTTCTTCTCCACCCCTCAGGTATCCTCTCACTTTCCAAGATTGTGTTAAACAATCTAGTTAAAAACCCCACTGCCATCTCTCCTAAACATCTCCATGACTCCACAGGTATGTCATCAGGACCAACTGCCTTTCCACTCTTAATCCTCTTCATAGCTTCCCTCACTTCCTCCTTGCTAATCCGCTGCACTTCCTGATTCACTATCCCCACATCATCCAACCTTCTCTTCTCTCTCTCTCATTTACTTCATTCATCAGCCCCTCAAAGTACTCCTTCCACCTTCTCAGCACACTCACCTTGCTTGTCAGCACATTTCCATCTCTATCCTTGATCAACCTAACTTGCTGCACATCCTTCCCAGCTCAGTTCCTCTGTTTAGCCAATCGGTACAAGTCCTTTTCTCCTTCCTTAGTGTCTAACCTGGCATACAACTCACCATACATCTTTTCCTTTGCCTTTGCCACCTCTCTCTTCACTTTACACTGCATCTCCTTGTACTCCTGTTTACTTTCTTCATCTCTCTGACTATCCCACTTCTTCTTGGCCAACCTCTCCCTCTGTATACTTTTCTGTACTTCCTCATTCCACCACCAAATCTCCTTGTCTTCCTTCCTCTGTCCTGATGACACACCAAGTACTTTCCTAGCTGTCTCCCTCACTATTTCTGCAGTGCTTGCCCAGCCATATGGCAACTCTTCACTACCACCCAGCGCCTGTCTTAACTCCTCCCTGAACTCCACACAACAGTCTTCCTTCTTCAACTTCCACCATTTGATCTTTGGCTCTGCCTTCACTCGCTTCCTCTTCTTGGTCTCCAAAGTCATCCTATAGACCACCGTCCGATGCTGCGAAGGTTTACCTTTCAACACGACAACGACCCTAAGCACACAGCCAAGACAACGAAGGAGTGGCTTCGGGACAAGTCTATGAATGTCCTTGAGTGGCCCAGCCAGAGTCCAGACTTGAACCCCATTGAACATCTCTGGAAAGACCTGAAAATAGCTGTTCAGCGACGCTCCCCATCTAACCTTACAGAGCTCGAGAGGATCTGCAGAGAAGAATGGGAGAAATACCCCAAATATAGGAGTGCCAAGCTTGTAGCTTCATACCCAAGAAGATTTGAGGTTGTAATCGCTGCCAAGGGTGCCTCAACCAAGTACTGAGTAAAGGGTGTGAATACTTATGTACATGCAATATTTCATTTTTTTATTTTTAATAAATTTGCAAAAATTTCTACAAAACCTTTTTCCCTTTGTCGTTAAGGGGTATTGTATGTAGACTGATGAGACAAAAAGGAATTTAATCCATTTTGGAATAAGGCTGTAACATAACAAAATGTGGGGAAAGTGAAGGGGTGTGAATACTTTCCGGATGCACTTTATCTGATTTGGTTTTCTTCATTACCAAGATAAACACCCAAATATCTGATACCATTTTTTTCCACCCCAAACCCCCTGGTAAAAATGGAAGACCACCAGACCAGTTTCCAACTGCCAGTGCTTCACTTTTTCTCCAGTTCACCTTTGCTGCCGAAATAAGACCAAAATCAAACACAGTTTTATCAACAATATTAATGTCAGATTGGTTTCTAATCAGGACCATGACATCATCAGCATAAGCCGATAAAACATGAGTAGTATTAAAACCTGTTAAAACCAAACCATCAATACAGGACCTAATTTTGTGTAACACGGGTTCAATAGATAATGCATAGAGCATTCCAGATAGAGAGCAGCCTTGTCTTATACCTCTGTGTACTGTGAAGGGAACACTCAGCCCCCATTTACCTTCAATACACTCTGAATGTCTTGGTACAAAACTTTGATCATAGCAATGAGACACAGGCTGAGACCAAACCGATCCAAAACATCGCAGAGATAAAGGTGCTCAACCCTGTCAAATGCTTTTTCTTGATCTAATGAGATGAGACCAATGTCTGTGCCCAAAGAACTAGGGACATCCAAAACATCCCTGATTAAAGACATACTGTCTATGATGGGCCTACCAGGCACACAGTAAGTCTGGTCCAGGTGAATTACTTCATCCACGACTTGTTTCAACTGGTTAACCAGAGCCTTGGACAAGATTTTATAATCTGAGCAGAGGAGGGAGACTGGCTGCCCTGAAGAGAGAGAGAGAGAGAGAGAGAGAGAGAGAGAGAGAGAGAGAGAGAGAGAGAGAGAGAGAGAGAGAGAGAGAGAGAGAGAGAGAGAGAGTTTACATGTGTGCGTATTAAAGAGAGGCTGGGTTTGTGTGTATGCATGACAACTGTGAAATATGTGGATGTCAGAAGAGTTTTATTTGGTGTGTGGATGACACTTGCTTAGTTTGTGCATGTGAAAGAATGATTTATGATCACCCATTGTGTGTGTCCTTGACATTAAGGCAGTGATTGAATTTGTGTGTATCAGCGCTTTTTTTTGTTTTTTGCTTATATCCCTGCATATAATGTGCATGTACACATGAGATAATATGTGTATGTATACACAGTGTCTATGTGGTGTGCATGTGCTTTGGGGCTGTAAACTTAAATGAGAACAAGTTTGTGTGTCTGTGTTCACATGTGTATGGAAGAGATGCTGGATTTGCATGTCTGTGTGACAACAGTGAAATATGTCGTGTTAAGAGTTTCAGTTGGTATGGATGACACTTGCATGTTAGGTTTGTGTGCATGAGAGAGAAATTGCCTTTATGTTTGCCCTTTGCCCATGTACTTGTGTGTAACTAATTTAATTTGTCTATGACAGTGAGTTTTTTTGTTTGTATTCATGCATGCGGTGTGTGTGTGTGTGTGTGTGTGTGTGTGTGTGTGTGTGTGTGTGTGTGTGTGTGTGTGTGTGTGTGTGTGTGTGTGTGTGTGTGTGTCTGGGGTGTGTTCGTGCTTATGGCAGAACACATTCACAAGAGAAAATTTGTTGGTGTGTGTGTGTGTGTGTGTGTGTGTGTGTGTGTGTGTGTGTGTGTGTGTGTGTGTGTGTGTGTGTGTGTGTGTGTGTGTCTGGGGTGTGTTCGTGCTTATGGCAGAACACATTCACAAGAGAAAATTTGTTGGTGTGTGTGTGTGTGTGTGTGTGTGTGTGTGTGTGTGTGTGTGTGTGTGTGTGTGTGTGTGTGTGTCTGGCGTGTGTTCGTGCTTGTGACAGAACACATTCATAAGAGAAAATTTGTTGGCGTGTGTGTGTTAGTGTACGAAACCCAGCCACTGAGGATGCACAAGCCAGTGCATCCTTAGTGCCGGTCCCAAGCCCGGACAAATGGGGAGGGTTGCGTCAGGAAGGGCATCCGGCGTAAAATCTTTGCCAAATCAAATATGCGGATCATAAATAAGACGTACATACCGGATCGGTCGAGGCCCGGGTTACCAACGACCGCCACCGGTACTGTTAACCAGCAGGGTGTCGGTGGAAACTATGCTACTGTTGGGCGAAGGAGAAGGAGAGGGGGAAAGCATGTCCAGAGGCAGCTAGAGAGGAGGAAGGGTAGGCATGTGGAGGTGAGAGTTGGAACTTTGAATGTTGGCACTATGACTGGTAAAGGGAGAGAGCTGGCTGACATGATGGAGAGAAGAAAGGTAGGCATACTGTGTGTGCAAGAGACCAGGTGGAGGGGGAGTAAGGCCAGGAGTATCGGAGGTGGTTTCAAACTCTTTTACCATGGTGTGAATGGGAGGAGTAATGGGGTAGGGGTAATTCTGAAGGAAGAGTATGTCAAGAGCGTGCCGGAGGTGAAGAGAGTGTCAGACAGAGTGATGAGTATGAAGCTGGAAATTGAAGGTTTATTGCTGAATGTTATCAGCGCATATGCCCCGCAAGTTGGGTGTGAGATGGATGAAAAAGAAGAATTCTGGAGTGAGTTGGACGACATGGTGGAGAGGGTACCCAAGGAGGAGAGAGTGGTGATTGGAGCGGACTTCAATGGACATATTGGTGAAGGGAACAGAGGTGATGAGGAGGTGATGGGAAGGTATGGAGTCAAGAAGAGAAATGTGGAAGGACAGATGGTGGTCGATTTTGCAAAAAGGATGGAAATGGCCGTGGTAAATACATATTTCAAGAAGAGGGAGGAACACAGGGTGACGTACAAGAGTGGAGGAAAGTGCACACAGGTGGACTATATCTTATGTAGAAGGCTCCATCTAAAAGGGATTGGAGACTGCAAGGTGGTGACAGGGGAGAACGTAGCTAGGCAGCATCGGATGATGGTCTGTAGGATGACTTTGGAGACCAAGAAGAGGAAGCGAGTGAAGACACAGCCGAAGATCAAATGGTGGAAGTTGAAGAAGGAAGACTGTTGTGTGGAGTTCAGGCAGGAGTTAAGACAGGCACTGGGTGGTAGTGAAGAGTTGCCAGATGGCTGGACAACCACTGCAGAAATAGTGAGGGAGACAGCTAGGAAGGTACTTGGTGTGTCATCAGGACAGAGGAAGGAAGACAAGGAGACTTGGTGGTGGAATGAGGAAGTACAGCAAATTATACAGAGGAAAAGGTTGGCAAAGAAGAAGTGGGATAGTAAGAGAGATGAAGAAAGTAGACAGGAGTACAAGGAGATGCAGCGTAAAGCAAAGAGAGAGGTGGCAAAGGCAAAAGAAAAGGCGTATGGTGAGTTGTATGACAGATTAGACACTAAGGAAGGAGAAAAGGACTTGTACTGATTGGCTAGACAGAGGGACCAAGCTGCAAAGGATGTGCAGCAAGTTAGGGCGATCAAGGATAGAGATGGAAATGTGCTGACAAGCGAGGAGAGTGTGCTAAGAAGGTGGAAGGAATACTTTGAGGGGCTGATGAATGTAGAAAATGAGAGAGAGAGAAGGTTGGATGATGTAGGGATAGTGAATCAGGAAGTTCAGCGGATTAGCAAGGAGGAAGTGAGGGCAGCTATGAAGAGGATGAAGAGTGGAAAGGCAGTTGGTCCTGATGACATACCTGTCGAGGCATGGAGATGTTTAGGAGAGATGGCAGTGGAGTTTTTAACTAGATTGTTTAACACATTCTTGGAAAGTGAGAAGATGCCTGAGGAGTGGAGAAGAAGCATACTGGTGCCGATTTTTGAGAACAAGGGTGATGTGCAGAACTATAGCAACTACAGAGGTATAAAGTTGATCAGCCACAACATGAAGATATGGGAAAGTGTAATAGAAGCTAGGTTAAGAGGAGAGGTGACGATCAGCGAGCAGCAGTATGGTTTCATGCCACGAAAGAGCACCACAGACGCGATGTTTGCTTTGAGAATGTTGATTGAGAAGTATAGAGAAGGCCAGAAAGAGTTGCATTGTGTCTTTGTAGATTTAGAGAAAGCTTATGACAGAGTGCCGAGAGAGGAGGTGTGGTACTGTATGAGGAAGTCAGGAGTTGCAGAGAAGTATGTAGGAGTGGTGCAGGATACATATGAGGGAAGTGTGACAATGGTGAGGTGTGCGGTTGGAATGACAGATGGGTTCAAGGTGGAGGTGGGATTACATCAAGGATCGGCTCTTAGCCCTTTCTTGTTTGCGATGGTGATGGACAGGTTGACGGACAAGATCATGCAGGAGTCTCCATGGACGATGATGTTCGCGGATGACATTGTGATCTGTAGCGAGAGTAGGGTGCAGGTTGAGGAGAGCCTGGAGAGGTGGAGGTATCCACTGGAGAGAAGAGGAATGAAAGTCAGTAGGAGCAAGACGGAATACCTATGCGTGAATGAGAGAGAGGACAGTGGAATGGTCAGGATGCAAGGAGTGGAGGTGACAAAGGCATTTGAGTTTAAATGCTTGGGGTCAACTGTCCAAAGTAACGGGGAGTGCAGTAGAGAGGTGAAGAAGAGAGTGTAGGCAGGTTGGATTGGGTGGAGAAGAGTGTCAGGAGTAATTTGCGACAGAAGGGTATCAGCAAGAGTTAAAGGGAACGTTTACAAGATGGTTGTGAGACCAGCTATGTTATATGGTTTGGAGACAGTGGCACTGACGAAAAGACAGGAGGCGGAGCTGGAGGTGGCAGAGTTGAAGATGCTAAGATTTTCATTGGGAGTAACGAAGAAGGACAGGATTAGGAACGATTATATTAGAGGGACCGCTCAGGTTGGACGGTTTGGAGACAAAGCAAGATAGGCAAGATTGAGATGGCTTGGACATGTGTGGAGGAGAGATGCTGAGTATATTGGGAGAAGGATGCTGAATATGGAGCTGCCAGGGAAGAGGAGAAGAGGAAGGCCAAAGAGGAGGTTTATGGATGTGGTGAGGGAAGACATGCAGGTGGCTGATCCGCTGTGGCGACCCCTAACGGGAGCAGCCAAAAGTAGTAGTAGTAGTAATAGTAGTAGTAGTAGTTTGTTAGTGTACGAATCTGCTCACCTGTACACATATCAGCTGGTTTATTGTGGCAACATTGCAGTCAGCTCCCGAGGTAAATGTAGTGCAATCCACAATGACCAATTGGGGATCATCATTCAAGGCAGAAAGACCCCGAGAGGCCTCGCCTCTGCCCATAAACCTCTCACATCATTTTACCATGCTATTGGCTGATGCCATGGGTCACCCTTTTGATGCCCCTTTGGCCGATGCTGTTCCCGTGGCCGATGTTGCTCCTTCCCATGCCAATGGTGTTACATGGCAGATGTTGCTCCTTCCCATGTAGAATTGGTACCTGCCTCAAGTGCGACTCTCCTGGTGCAAAGGCTGCTGCATTGGCTGACCCACCTCCCACTGCTCCTGCCACCATGGATCCTTCTGCATGGGTCCCCCTGCACTGTCCTCCCTGGAGTTTGCGCAGGTTGGTCACTCCCAGTCCCAATGCCACTTCCTCAGGCCAACATTTATCCCTTCAGCAAGACTGTCCCTGGCAGTGCTGGCAATCAGTCACCCACTCCCCCCCCGCCACTACCTTGATCAATGAGGAATCCATAGTCCGAAACATTAATTTCGTAAATGCGGACACACACTGCTTTCCTGGAGCTACTGTCCCTGACATCCTAGAGAAACTCCCAGGACTCCTGAATTCGTTTCCCACAATTATGAAAGTAATATACATCTGGGAAATGAAACAGATGCTGGCGAAGAGGGTGGGGCAACACAGAAGAGTTAACAGTCAGGCCAGGACTTCGCAGTCTACACCCATCTACAGGCCAGTGGCCACTCCTTCAAGGATGAGGATGTACACATCCTTGATAGGTTAGGAACGCTGGTTAGAACGAGGAGTCAAAGGAGCCATCTATGGGAAGAGGGAATGACCATCCCTGAATTGAGGTGTGTGTGTGTGTGTGTGGGGGGGGGAGTACGCCTGTCGCCATCTTACAATGCTGTGATTGCAACTATTCCCCAATGCTGTGTGAATGGTGTGAATGGTCATGGCAATTTGCATATGAAACCGATCATTGGTTTCGGTCGTTATGCCACTGTATTTGTTATGGCTCGCCCACCCCGCGCCGTGGCCCGCCCACCCCACGCCGGCAGCCAATCGGCTCGTCAGGGCCGGGCTTAGTCATCAGGGCTGGGCTTAAGTTTGGTGGCCTTCCACGTGCCCGTTGTCAGTTCATGTTGTAACCTCCCCGCAGTAGCGGCGACTCTCCTCTCACGGTCCTTTTCTCTACGAACTCATCCCAGCCCTTGGTTCATGTTTTTCCCTTGCAAGGTTTCCCCGTGGAAGTATCCTGCCTTCTTCCCGTTTGGATTACCCGCGAGTTTTTTTTTTCCTTGTCGCTCATTGCCTTCCTATGTTTGAATAAAGTACGCCAGTTTTCGGCTAACCCCATCTCTGTCTGGTGTCATGCGCTTGGGGTCTTCCACAAACCCTAACAGTACGAACTGACCATGACGACCCCGTACCGGCCAGCCCGCTTCGAGCAGCCCTCATTGAACAGATCCGCCTGACTAACTCCCACACCCAGCAACTAGATGCGGCCTCCGCCGCGGTGAGAGATCTTCAGACTCGGGTCCCGCCCCTCCAGGCCTGTGTGGGTAACCTAACGAGGCAGCAGGCGGCATTGGCGAGCCAACAAGCAGAGATCCTGCGGCAGTTGCAAACCATCACAGCGGCTCTCACCATCCAGCCACCGGGCCAGCCTGCCGCTGGAGTCGTGGGTAACCCGCCCCCTGGGCCCGCGGCCCCGGTTAACCCTGTGGGGCTCAACCCAGTTCCCCGGGAGCCCTGCCTCTCCAGCCCACGACCGTTTGATGGCGACTTTGAGACCTGTGCTATGTTCATCATGCAGTGTGAGCTGGTCTTCCTGCACCAACCCAGCATGTTCACATTTGATGCTGCCCGGGTCGCTTACGTGACCAACCTGCTCACAGGCCGAGCAGCTCAGTGGGCCACTGCTTCCTGGTCCATGAAGGCCAGTTTCTGCCTCACGAGGCCGTTGAGGCGGAACTACGGAAGGTTTTCCACCATCCAGTCGGTGGCCAGGACCCTGGTGCTCGGCTGAGCAGTATCCAGCAGGGCAGTGGCAGTGTCACAGACTACTCGGTGGAGTTCAGGCTGGCCGCAGCTGAGAGCGGCTGGAACGACCGGTCACTTCGGGTCACCTTCCGGAGAGGTCTCAGCGAGGCTGTCAAGGACCAGCTAGCCACCCGGGAGGAGCCCACCTCCCTTGAGGACCTGATCAAGCTCGCCATCCGCATCGACGGACGCCTCCGGGAGAGGAGGCGCAAGCGAGCCCTGCGTGGATCCCCCTCCATTCCCCAGTCGTCCAGCACTCCTAACAGGATCCCTACTCCTGTTCGCCCCACTTTCCCTGTGGCCGTTTCTCCCCCTGCGCCCCAGACCACGACGGGGGAGGAACCTATGCAGCTGGGGCGCACGCGCCTTAGTCCGGCCGAACGGGAGGCCCGGTTCAAGGCGCGGGTCAATGCCTCTACTGTGGCCAGAAGGGACATCTGATCAGCGGCTGCCCCACTCGGCCAAAAGACTAGGCTCACTGGGGCCCCGGGAGATCCTAGTGAGCCGACTTTCCTGTTCCCGCCGTCCTGCCCCACAGAACCATCTAGTTAGCGTTACCCTGGCCTGGGCTGATCAGTGGCTCACGGTGGGTGCACTCCTCGACTCCGGGGCTGATGAGTGTTTCCCGGACTCGGAGTTTGCGGCCCAGGCTAACATCCCGCTAGAGACGTTGGAGAAGCCCATGGAGGCCTTCACACTGGACGAGCGCTGCCTGGCCAGCGTCACCCAATGCACCCACCCTGTCTCTCTCACCATAGCAGGTAACCATGTGGAGAGACTTCGGTTCTACATCATCCAGTCCCCATTAGTCCCTGTGATCCTAGGGCGCCCCTGGTTCGTGCAGCATGAGCCACACATCGCCTGGGCCTCCGGTACCATCATGGAGTGGAGCTCCTCCTGTCATGCCCAATGTCTCCAGGCTGCTCCCGCCCCATCCCCCCGACGTGCCCCTAGTACCCCGCCTCCCGACCTCTCCTCTGTTCCCCCTGAGTACCATGAGTTAGGTGAGGTTTTCAGCAAGACCCGGGCCCAATCTCTTCCTCCTCATCGACCTTATGACTGTGCTATCGACCTCCACTCTGGGGCGCCCCTTCCCAGCAGTCGTCTGTACAGTCTGACCATCCCCGAGAAAGCTGCGATGGACGAGTACATCTCCGAGTCCTTGGCAGCGGGGCTCATTCGGCCCTCGTCCTCCCAGGTGGCAGCTGGATTCTTTTTCGTGAAGAAGAAGGACAGGGGCCTCCGACCCTGCATTGACTATCCCCAACTCAGTGAGATAACCGTCAAGAACAAGTACCTCCTTCCTCTCATGAGTTCCACCCTTGAGCCCCTTACCCAGGCTACAGTCTTCACTAAGCTGGACCTCCGGTGTGCCTATCATCTGGTCCGGATCCGGAAGGGGGACGAGTGGAAGACAGCCTTTAAGACGCCCCGGGGTCATTATGAGTACCTGGTCATGCCGTTCGGCCTCACCAACGCCCCGGCGGTATTCCAGGCTCTCATGAATGACATTCTCCGCGACATGCTCGACGAGTTTGTGGTGGTGTACCTCGATGACATCCTCATCTTCTCCAGGACCCTCGAGGAATATGTCCAGCATGTCCGCCGGGTACTCGAACATCTCCTCCGGAACCGGCTCTTCGTCAAGGCAGAGAAGTGCCGGTTCCATTCCCCTTCCGTTGACTACCTGGGCTTCGTCGTTGAGAGGGGACAGACCCGGGCCGACCCCCGCAAGATCCAGGCTGTGGTGGACTGGCCCGATCCCACATCACGGAAGGAATTACAGAGCTTCCTCGGGTTTGTGAACTTCTATCGGAGGTTCATCTGGAACTACAGCTGCGTGGCAGAACCTCTCACCAGGCTGACCTCCCCCTCCCAGCCGTTCATCTGGTCCCCGGCTGCGCGCTCTGCGTTCCAGTCCCTCAAGGAGAGGTTCACCAGTGCCCCGGTCCTGCTCCACCCCGACCCCAAGAGGCAGTTCATCGTAGAGGTGGACGCTTCGGACACCGGGTTGGGGGCTGTCCTCTCCCAGCGGTCAGTGTCTGACCAGAAGGTCCACCCATGCGCCTTCTTCTCTCGCCGGTTCCTCCCCGCCGAGGAGAACTACGATGTCGGGAACCGGGAGCTGCTGGCAGTGGTGGCTGCTCTGGAGGAGTGGCGCCATTGGCTGGAGGGGGCGGAACAGCCGTTCACCATCTGGACGGATCATAAGAACTTGACGTTCATCCGGGCAACCAAGTGCCTCAGTGGTCGGCAGGCACGTTGGGCCAGCTTCCTCAGTTGGTTTGACTTCACGCTGACTTATCGCCCCGGGTCCCGCAACATGAAGGCAGACTCCCTGTCCCGACAACACCCGAGGAGGGAGCCAGCTACAGAGGAGCCGACTCCCATCCTTCCTGAGGCCAGGGTGGTTGGCGTGGATACCTGGGGCATCGAGACCGTGGTCAGGCAGGCGTTGCGCTCCCATCCCGTCCCGAGCCACGTCCCTCCACGCCGCCTATTCGTCCCGGACGCAGTCCGGCCCCAGGTTCTCCAGTGGGGCCATGCCAGTCAGTTTGCTTGCCACCCGGTTGTCCACCGCACCTTCACCTTTCTGGCTCAGCGTTTCTGGTGGCCCACCATGAGGAACTACGTCAGGGACTTCGTAGGGGCCTGCTCCGTCTGTGCTCGCAGCAAGGCCTCTCACCAGGCACCCGCGGGTCTGCTGCAGCCCCTCCCAACTCCAAGCCGGCCCTGGTCCCATGTGGCGTTGGATTTTGTCTCCGGACTGCCGCCCTCCCAGAGTAACACTGTGATCCTGACAGTGATGGACCGCTTCAGTAAGGGAGTGCACCTGGTGGTCCTCCCCAGACTCCCATCGGCTTCTGAGACGGCGGACCTCCTGACGAGCCACGTGTTCCATCTCCACGGCCTTCCCCTGGACGTCGTCTCGGACCGAGGGCCCCAGTTCGTCTCCCAGGTATGGCGGGCCTTTTGTAAGGGGTTGGGTGCCTCTGTTAGTCTCTCCTCTGGCTATCACCCACAGACTAATGGACAGACAGAGAGGATGAACCAGAGCGTGGAGTCTGCCCTCCGGTGCGTGGCCCCCAAGAAGCCCAGCTCCTGGAGCCGGTTCCTCTCCTGGGTCGAGTATGCCATCAACTCCCTGGTCAGCTCTGCCACCAGCCTCTCACCTTTTGAGGTGTCCCTGGGCTACCAGCCGCCTCTCTTTGCTGCGCAGGAGTCGGAAGTGGCGGTTCCCTCCATGCAGGCCCATCTGAACCGGTGTTGTTGCGTCTGGGAGGTGACCAGAGCCGCTCTGCTCCGGGCAGCTGAGCGCGCCAGTTGGGGAGCCAACCGACGCCGGTCCCCAGCACCTACATACCAACCAGGCCAAAGGGTGTGGCTGTCCTCGAAGGATATCCCGCTTCAGTCCGCCGCGAAGAAGCTGAACCCCCGGTTTGTCGGCCCCTTTGAGATCAGGAAGGTTCTCAGCCCCGCGGTGGCGAGTCTTAAGCTTCCGGCTTCCTTGAAGACCCATCCCGTGTTTCATGTGTCTCGGGTTAAGCCTGTCTCCCACAGTCCTCTGAGGCCTCCGGCCCCGGCTCCGCCTCCCCCTGAGATCGTGGATGGGCACCCCCAGTGGAAGGTCCGCCGGCTGCTGGACGTCCGGCGCCGAGGACGGGGGTTCCAGTATTTGGTGGACTGGGAGGGCTATGGTCCGGAGAAACGTAGTTGGGTCTCCCGCCAGCTCATCCTGGACCCTGGTCTGCTCACTGAGTTCCATCATTCCCATCCCGACAAGCCGGGCAAGTCGCCTGGTGGCTCCTGTGGAGGGGGGGGGTACTGTTATGGCTCGCCAATCGGCTCGTCAGGGCCGGGCTTAGTCATCAGGGCTGGGCTTAAGTTTGGTGGCCTCCCACGTGCCCGTTGTCAGTTCGTGTTGTAACCTCCCCGCAGTAGCGGCGACTCTCCTCTCACGGTCCTTTTCTCTACGAACTCATCCCAGCCCTTGGTTCATGTTTTTCCCTTGCAAGGTTTCCCCGTGGAAGTATCCTGCCTTCTTCCCATTTGGATTACCCGCGAGTTTTTTTCCCCCTTGGACTTTCCGTTTTTTCCCTTGTCGCTCATTGCCTTCCTATGTTTGAATAAAGTACGCCAGTTTTCGGCTAACCCCATCTCTGTCTGGTGTCGTGCGCTTGGGGTCTTCCACAAACCCTAACAGTATTGTTTATAAAGGTGGGGATAGCTGCAGTCAGTTGAGACTGAAGAGGTCATTTGATGAGTGATGAAACCTTTCTCCTACTAAACATTGTATCCAGATGAACTGATTCAACTTTCTGTGATATGAAAGTAATAGTCCACTTCGGCTTCAATGACATTACCCACCAGCAGTCTGAGCTGACAAAAGGTGATTTTTATCCATCTTTTTAATCTCAACAGTTGATAAAACTGATGAACAGAAACAGATGACTACATGAAACGTTTCTCCAAATAAACGTTGTATCTAGATAAACTGATTCAACTTTCTGTGATATGAAAGTAACTAGCAGAACCCCGCTACAATGTAGCAGTTTGGTTATCCACCCGTCCAAATCTCCCCCTCTTCATCCTGCCAGCTAACCGCCTTCCCCCTGCCCCTAAACCCCCCCCCCGACTCCAACTCCCTCCCCCCAAATGCTCAGAATCATCTGAAATGCCGAGAAAAGTGGTTTTTAGCCATTTTTAGAAAATGCATATTTTGCATAATTATTATAATTATATTTTAATTTTCTGCTATTTTTCTGGTCCTCTCTGGAACAATACCTACCACCTCCAAAAAAATTAGGATCATAAGTGCATTTTTGCAAAAATGCATATATTTTGCATAATGCCAAAACATTTCTAAGTCCCAGAACATTTTTTTTATATAGGCGAAAAAATCAAAGATGCTCAGAATCATCTGAAATGCCGAGAAAAGTGTTTTTTTTAGCCATTTTAAGAAAAATGCATATTTTCCATATTTATGCATAATTATACATAATTTTAATTTTCTGGGATTTTTCCCTTACTCCCTGAGACAATACCTACCACCTCCAAAAAGAATTAGGATCATAAGTGCTTTAGTTTTCGGTCCCGCTATCTACACTAACTAACACACACACACACACACACACACACACACACACACACACACACACACACACACACACACACACACACTAACACCACACACACACACACATTCCGAAAATATATGAGTGGATAGTCCACGTCGGCTTCTGTGAGTTTACCCGTAGCAGTCCGAGCTGACAAAAGGTGATTTTTATTCGTCTTTTTAATCTCCTCAACAGTTGAGGGAAAACGGCTTTTATTTCTGGCCCACTTCCCTCACTGGGTCGCGGTGTGGAGTGTTTTAGTAGGGTTATTGACATTCATACCTGGCTTGAATCCATGAGTTTAGCGCACAACATTGTTTTTTTCCCACAAATTTGACTTGTTCTAGAAGCCATCCTCTCTGTATAGAAGAGACGGTCTTCACGCGAACATGCAGGGTTGTCGTCTTCTTTTGATTTTATTGGTGGTTGGCACTAATCTGGAGTATGGACTAAAGATCTACCCTCTCTCTACTACTATTACTTTTGGCTGCTCCCGTTAGGGGTCGCCACAGCGGATCATCCGTTTCCATTTCTTCCTGTCTTCTGCGTCTTCCTCTGTCACACTAGCCACCTGCATGCCCTCCCTCACCACATCCATAAACCTCCTCTTTGGCTTTCCTCGTTTCCTCTTTCCTGGCAGCTCCATATTCAGTATCCTTCTCCCAATATACCCAGCATCTCTCCTCCACACATGTTGAAGCCATCTCAATCTTGCCTCTCTTGCTTTGTCTCCAAACCGTCCAACCTGAGCGGTCCCTCTAATATAATCGTTCCTAATCCTGTCCTTCTTCATTACTCCCAGTGACAATCTTAGCATCTTCAACTCTGCCACCTCTAGCTCCGCCTCCTGTCTTGTCGTCAGTGCCACTGTCTCCAAACCATATAACATAGCTGGTCTCACAACCATCTTGTAAACCTTCCCTTTAACTCTTGCTGGTACCCTTCTGTCGTAAATCACTCCTGACACTCTTCTCCACCCACTCCACCCTGCCTGCACTCTCTTCTTCACCTCTGTACAGCACTCCCCGTTACTTTGGACAGTTGACCCCAAGTATTTAAACTCAAATGCCATTGTCACCTCCACTCCTTGCATCCTGACCATTCCACTGTCCTCCCTTTCATCCACGCATATGTATTCCGTCTTGCTCCTACTGACTTCCTTCCTCTTCTCTCCAGGCTGTCCTCAACCTGCACTCTACTCTCGCTACAGATCACAATGTCATCCGCAAACATCATCATCCATGGAGACTCCTGCCTGATCTTGTCCACCAACCTGTCCATCACCATTGCAAACAAGAAAGGGCTAAGAGCTGATCCTTGATGTAATCCCACCTCCACCTTGAAACCATCTGTCATTCCAACTACACCTCACCATTGTCACACTTCCCTCATACATATCCTGCACCACTCCTACATACTTCTCTGAAACTCCTGACTTCCTCATACAATACCACACCTCCTCTCTCGGCACCCTGTCGTAGGCTTTCTCTAAATCTACAAAGACACAATGCAACTCCTTCTGGCCTTCTCTATACTTCTCAATCAACATTTTCAAAGCAAACATCGCATCTGTGGGGCTCTTTCGTGGCATGAACCCATACTGCTGCTCGCTGATCATCACCTCTCCTCTTAACCTAGCTTCTATTACACTTTCCCATATCTTCATGTTGTGGCTGATCAACTTTATACCTCTGTAGTTGCTATAGTTCTGCACATCACCCTTGTTCTCAAAAATCGGCACCAGTATGCTTCTTCTCCACTCCTCAGGCATCTTCTCACTTTCCAAGAATGTGTTAAACAATCTAGTTAAAAACTCCACTGCCATCTCTCCTAAACATCTCCATGCCTCGACAGGTATGTCATCAGGACCAACTGCCTTTCCACTCTTCATCCTCTTCATAGCAGCCCTCACTTCCTCCTTGTTAATCCACTGAACTTCCTGATTCACTATCCCTACATCATCCAATCTTCTCTCTCTCTCATTTTCTTCATTCATCAGCCCCTCAAAGTACTCCTTCCACCTTCTCAGCACACTCTCCTCGCTTGTCAGCACATTTCCATCTCTATCCTTGATCGCCCTAACTTGCTGCGCATCCTTTGCAGCTCGGTCCCTCTGTCTAGCGAATCAGTACAAGTCCTTTTCTTCTTCCTTAGTGTCTAACCTCTCATACAACTCACCATATGCCCCTTTCCTTTGCCTTTGCCACCTCTCTCTCACTTTACGCTGCATCTCCTTGTACTCCTGTTTACTTTCTTCATCTCACTCCTTCTTTGCCAACCTTTTCCTCTGTATACTTTGCTGTACTTTCTCATTCCACCACCAAGTCTCCTTGTCTTCCTTCGTCTGTCCTGATGGCACACCAAGTATCTTCCAGTCTCCCTCACTATTTCTGCAGTGGTTGTCCAGCCATCTGGCAACTCTTCACTACCAACCAGTGCCTGTCTTAACTCCTGCCTGACCTCCACACAACAGTCTTACTTTTTAAGCTTCCACCATTTGATATTCGACTGTGTCTTCACTCACCTCCTCATCTTGGTCTCCAAAGTCATCCTACAGACCACCATTCGATGCTGCCTCGCTACGTTCTCCCCTGTCACCACCTTGCAGTCTCCAATCCCTTTTAGATCGCGCCTTCTACATAAAAAATAGTCCTCCTGTGTGCACCTTTCTCCACTCTTGTACGTCACCCTGTGTTCCTCCATTTTCTTGAAATATGCATTCACCACAGCCATTTCCATCCTTTTCGCAAAATCGACCACCATCTGTCCTTCCACGTTTCTCTCCTTGACTCCATACCTTCCCATCACCTCCTCATCACCTCTGTTCCCTTCACCAACATGTCCATTGAAGTCCGCTCCCATCACCAGTCTGTCCTCCTTGGGTACCATCTCCACCACGTCGTCCAACTCACTCCAGAATTCTTCTTTTTCGTCCATCTCACACCCAACTTGCGGGGCGGCATTTTGTATCAACTGCAGACGGTGGAGTGAGCCCTTGCTGATACCAGAATAAAGTGCATTACAGTAGTCGAGCCGAGAAAAGATAAAGATAAAGATGGCAGTGGAGATTTTAAGTAGATTGTTTAACACATTCTTGGAAAGTGAGAGGATGCCTGAGGAGTGGGGAAGAAGCATACTGGTACCGATTTTCAAGAATACAGGTGATGTGCAGAACTGTAGCAACTACAGAGGTATAAACTTGATCAGCTACAACATGAAGATGTAGGAAAGACTAATAGAAGCTAGGTTAAGAGGAGATGTGATGATTAGCGAGCAGCAGTACGGTTTCATGCCATGAAAGAGCACTACAGATGCGATGTTTGTTTTGACAATGCTGACTGAGAAGTATAGAGAAGGCTAGAAGGAGTTACATTGTGTCTTTGTAGATTTAGAGAAAGCATATGACAGGGTGCCGAGAGAGGAGGTGTGGTATTTTATGAGGAAATCGGGACTTGCAGAGAAGTATATAGGAGTGGTGCAGGATGGAGCATATGGCTGTCATTTAAATGTTGACTAACAGTGGTCCCTGAGAAACTTCCTCTCAGGTAGGGCATCTGATGATACACAAATATGTGACAATTACTGACAACTAGAATTCCAAAAAGCAGTCCCCTCTGACGGAACATTATATCGATGATGACTTTTGTGCAAAACTAGCCTATTTATCAGACATGTTTGATCAGTTGAATCGGCTGAATACACTCACTGGCCACTTTATTAGGTACACCTTGCTAGTACCGGGTTGGACCCCCTTTTGCCTTCAGAACTGCCTTAATACTTCATGGCATAGATTCAACAAGGTACTGGAAACATTCCTCAGAGAGTTTGGTCCATATTGACATGATAGCATCACGCAGTTGCTGCAGATTTGTTGGCTGCACATCCATGATGCGAATCTCTCGGTCCACCACATCCCAAAGGTGCTCTATTGGATTGAGATCTGGTGACTGTGGAGGCCATTTGAGTACAGTGAACTCATTGTCATGTTCAAGAAACCAGTCTGAGATGATTCGAGCTTTATGACATGGCGCGTTATCCTGCTGGAAGTAGCCATCAGAAGATGGGAACACTGTGGTCATAAAGGGATGGACATGGTCAGCAACAATACTCAGGTAGGCTGTGGCGTTGACACGATGCTCAGTTGGTACTAAGGGGCCCAAAGTGTGCCACGAAAATATCCCCCACACCATTACACCACCACCACCAGCCTGAACCGTTGATACAAAGCAGGATGGATCCATGCTTTCATGTTGTTGACGTCAAATTCTGACCCTACCATCCGAAAGTCGCAGCAGAAATCGAGACTCATCAGACCAGGCAACATTTTTCCAATCTTCTATTGTCCAATTTTGGTGAGCCTGTGCGAATTGTAGCCTCAGTTTCCTGTTCTTAGCCGACAGGAGTGGCACCCGGTGTGGTCTTCTGCTGCTGTAGCCCATCTGCCTCAAGGTTCGACATGTTATGCGTTCAGAGATGCTCTTCTGCATACCTTGGTTGTAATGAGTGGTTATTTCAGTTACTGTTGCCTTTCTGTCAGCTCGAACCAGTCTGGCCATTCTCCTCTGACCTCTGGCATCAACAAGGCATTTTCGCCCACAGAACTGCCACTCACTGGATATTTTCTCTTTTTCGGACCATTCTCTGTAAACCCTAGAGATGGTTGTGCGTGAAAATCCCAGTAGATCAGCAGTTTCTGAAATACTCAGGCCAGCCCGTCTGGCACCAACAACCATGCCACATTCAAAGTCACTTAAATCACCTTTCTTCCCCATTCTGATGCTCGGTTTGAACTGCAGCAGATCGTCTTGACCATGTCTACATGCCTAAATGCATTGAGTTGCTGCCATGTGATTGGCTGATTAGAAATTTGCGTTAACGAGCAGTTGGACAGGTGTGCCTAATAAAGTGGCCGGTGAGTGTATATCAATGCAAGGAAGAAACAGCACCGTGTTTTTGTTTTCAGGCAAAATTGAGGGGTTCAAGAAAAAACTCATCCTCTGGAACAGGAGAGTCAAAGAGGGGCAAATGGATATGTTCCCACTCCTGAGTGAAACTTTGGAAGGTTCTCCTCCTTTTAACATTTCCAATGTTGTCACCCAGCATTTAACTCAGTTGTTAAATAAATTTTCAGATTACTTCCCAGAAGTACCCCGGAATGGAAATCTTTGGGTTTTAGACCCGTTCTCAGTGGATCCTACATCTGAAGACATGGCCCTGTCCACTGTGTTGGAAAACCAGCTGATAAAACTATCAGCTGACAGCAGCCTGAAGCTTCAACTCACACAAGTTGACATTGCTTCATTCTGGATATTGGCTGCCAATGAATATCCCTCTGTCACAACGGGCAATCAAATTTCTGTTGCTTTTCACCACCACATACTTGTGTGAATCAGGGTTTTCAATTGTGACTGTCATAAAATCAAAGGTATTGTTGCGTCAGCTAGAGCAGTCTTAATGTCCACAAATGCCTTGTCCCTCTCCGCAGACCAGTCAACAGTGTGTTTGGTGGCCTTGCCTTTCAGGGCCTCATACAGGGGTCGCATGAGTTGAGCAGCTCGGGGGATAAAGCGGTGGTAAAAGTTCACCATGCCGAGCAACTCCTGTAGAGACTTGATTGTGAGCAGGCGTGGTAAGTTCACGACGGCATCCACCTAGGGTCCGCGGTGGTGTAGCGGTCTAAGCATCGGCTTTGTGTCTATGAAGTCTCCCACTGGGAGCCGGGGTTCGCGCCCCGGTCTCGTCAGATCCGACTATGGCCGGATTCGATGAAGCAGCAATAATTGGCAACGCTGTCTTCGGGAAGGGGGCGGAGTCGGCTTGTGTTCGTCACACGAATGCGTCTCTGGGTGTGTCGGGAAAAGCAGTGGTTCGGCCTGGATTCGCCTTCTCACGGAAGTGACGAGGCGTCTCCTTCCAGACTGCCGCCGGAGAGATGCAGTTGGCGAACGCATACAGTACGAGGGTGGGTGTTTGAACTAAGAATTGGGATCGATTGGCCACTAAATTGGGAGAAAAAGGGGAAAAAAAGAAATAAATTTACATATAAAAAACCCCGATGGCGCCGCCCTTTGACGGGAGGGGTACCGCCCCGTCTTTGGTGACTCGGTGTCCGAGGAAGTCGATTGTTGTCAGCCTGTGTTGGCGTAGCCGCTCGAAGAGTCCGGAGGTGAGACAGGTGTTCCGCTTTGGAGATGTGGGTGACGAGGATGTAGTCTAAATAGACGAAAACAAAAGGTAGATCCCGCAGCACCGAATCCACGAGGCGCTGAAATGTCTGCGCGGCGTTCTTGAGGCCGAACGGCATGCGCAGGAACTCGAACTGTCCAAATGGTGTGATCACCGCCGTTTTGGGGACATTCAGCGGGTGGACAGGCACCTGATGGTATCCACAGACGAAGTCCACTTTGAAAAAGATGACTTTTCTAGCGAGGTGGGCGGAAAAATCCTGGGTGTGTTGCAGGCCCGTAGCCAGAAACATATTTTTTTGGGGGGGGGGGTCGGGCAACACTGCCGAAAGCTACCGGTAAATAAAATTCCCACACTGTATACTATAGCCTAATACCCAACCGTATGGTAAATGTCAACGTATTAATGGCCCATAGATAATCATCAATGCATTAATAAATAAAAGTGGGTCTTACCTTATAAAAGCAGGTCCAATCGTCTTTTTTGGCTGCAAAAGATGTCCAGTACCTCTTCCGGCGTCACCACAATGTCTCTGTGCTCCGAGAGCAATGTCAGTCCATTAGGCTGTCTTTTCGTCATTGTACTGCGCATTTTGTCCTTGATCCTTCCCAGACGGGAAAAACTTCTCTCGACATGGGCACTGCTGACAGGAAGCGTGGTCAAAACGCGGAGAAGCTTGAAGATGCTTGGAAACAACTCACTGTTACAGGCATTTAATGCCTCAATGGCATTTTGTGGAACATAAGTTGCATCTTTCCATTTATCCCGCCAGGTGTCAATTTCTGACTTTACAACTTCCAGATGCGGTGACACTTCATCAGGATACTGGTTGGAGAGCGCTTGAGCTGAGCTGTCGTTCAGCATGCTGACCTTAGATGGCAGTAAGGAGCAGAGGTTGGAGATCACATTTCTGTGTTTGCTGAAGCGTTCCTTCATCTGTGATGAATAAAAGTCAAGCATGACTATGCAAAGCTTTTGGCGGTAGTGATTTTCACAGGCCTTCAATTGATCCTCATTGCAGTCCATGCCTCTTCGTGGTCGAAATTCAACCCCATAGTTGCCTGCTGGGGAAGAGATCTTTTGGAAAATCTGCCTGAACTCCATCTCAGAGTTAGCCCTCATCTCATCTACCTGCTTAATAACAGCATCAGCAGCTGAAACGCAACTCACCAAGTCACAATTTTCCTTCTGAAGGAAGGTGGACAGGTGGTAGGTTTTTGCAAGCATCTTCTCACTCACATTCATGGACAGCATGAATTCTGCATTGTCAATTGAATTAAAGAGCTGAGTGGCTTTGACAGATGTGTCTCCTGTGAAGGTTTCACTGATTTTCTGCAGGCTGGATCGCACAGGGTCTAAAAGCTCGTTGAATGTAAATATTGCGTCGTGGCGTTCGACCCATCTCGTTTCACACAACTTCGTCAGTCGCGTTTTCTTGCAGTCGGGTAAAACACGTTCCGTCTCGTGTCGCAGACTGCATGCAGACCGCAAAGCCCAATCATGGAAAAAAGTGCAGATTTCCGAGACAATTCCAAAGCAATTTCGCACCATTTGTACAGTGCAGCACTTGTTTAGGACCAAATTCAAACTGTGGCTGGCACAGTGCACATAAACTGCTTGCTTGTGCTTCTCTCTGATTTTAGCTTGGGCACCATTTAAACGGCCACTCGTGGCAGATGCGCCGTCGTATTCCTGGCCACGTAAAAACTGTAAATCCACGCCTGCATTTGTCAACTGACTTTCGATTGAATTGGCGATTGCCTCCCGGTTAACTTCTCGATATCAACAAAGGACAAAAAATCCTCTCTGATGCTATATTGGCTGTCATGCTGGTTCACGTATCTGACACAGACAGAAAGCTGCTCCCGCCCTGAAACATCTTTCATTTCATCTGCCAACACAGCGAAACACTGCGCGGGGTTTACTTTCTGCACCAGTTTGTTTGTTATCACATCTCCAATTATGCTGATTATTTCATTTTGTACATCAGGACTGCAGTAGCTAGCGTTTGCTGCACATTTACTCAAGTGTTGTAACAGTACTGTGTCGCCAGATGTCGCCCTAAACCTGAGTAAAGCCCTGAAATTTCCGTCATTGTGAGTTGGCTCATTCAATGTCACTGGTCCCGAATCAATATCACCTCTCAGGGCGAGTTCTTGGCGACCGCAAAAAATCAACGTTGCAATGATGCTTTTGAGTTTTTCTCTGTTTTCTTTGACTCGCTTTTTTCTCTCAGAATCTAGCCTCAGTGAAATTGCATCCATTTTATTGTTGAGAACCATTTGGAAATTGTCCGCTTTCAAACATGCATCCTTGTGATATGCCTTTTGTGCATGGTCTTTGAACGTCTCTAAAGCATGTTTCCAGTCTGAGAAGTGGACATTAATTAGCTTGCCAGCTTGTCTGTGCCCTCCCTTGCCCACATGCTCGACTGCAAACGCAACACAGTGCTTACAAAAACAACCATCGGACCTTGTTGAGTATACTAGCCAGCTAAACTGGTCAATCCAATGACGTTGGAAACGTAGTTTACCTCCTAGTTTTGTAGGGAATGTTTGTCCGATATTGGCCGTCCAGTCAAGTGAGTGTATTTCTCTTCTCTGTTCGTCTGATATTTTCCCACCAATATAATCCACAAGTGATGGCCGTGTTGCCTAAAGCAGCCCGTACCTGAGAAGGCAGCTGTCGCAGAAACAGTTAGATGAAGGGGAAGTCGGGCTTGTGCTCTCCCAGGAGATCCAGCATCCTGTCCATAAGTTCAGAAAGTTCAAAAGTTTTCAACAGGTGAGCCTTGAGTGTCTCGTATTCATCCTGCTGCGGAGGATTTTTGAGGAGGCTCACCACTCTGGTTGCTGTTGAACTGCCGAGAGCCGACACCACATAGCAGTATTTTGTGGCGTCCGCGGTGATTTCCCGCAATACGAACTGCGCTTCTGTCTGGGCGAACCAAGCCGAGGCAGACGACTCCCAGAGCTACGGCAACTTGAGAGAAACCGCATTAGTCATCATGGTCACGACGTAATGTTTCTAATTAATGATAAACCAAACTGTTCACTTGGACATGCCCAGCGTTTTTGCAATGTTCCTGATTAACTGATTTTCATTTCTGAGCCTTATGACGGCCAGTTTAATATGGCTCGACACTGCTGTCTTCCTCATGTTGTCACACCCCAACAACAATCCCCAATGGCAATTGCACAGTCTAGAATCAAGACTAGACATCAGCGGTTCTCTTCCATATTTACTAACGACACAAATGAATACACCTACCTAATGAAACACATATGTGAAGCCAATTAAACAAATACTTGTAGTACCTTAAAACGGCGGGACCATGTACAAAAGGTGCTGTCATTTCTTAACGGTTCAGGTAGGAAAATACTGTAAACTACTAATAAGACACGAGCGGTTAGTTATGTCGCCTTGTGATGCAGTACACCTCATATCGAATCCCGCACCGGGCAAGAAAATAACCGGTTACAATACCTTTAAATTAAAGCTAACGGTCTGCACTTCAACCTCATTGTCATCGTATCCTTTGAAACTCAGTGCAAGAGCACAAAATCAAAATAATAATAATAATAAAAAAAATGTGTCACTGTCCAATGAATCATGGCGCTCACTGTATGTGGAGCGTGAAATGGGAAAAAATAACTATTAAAGAGACGTTTACAAAATTTCACCTCATTGACAAACTCCGTCCCTTGGTCTGTGATGATTTTCCTGACCATGCCAAACATGTACAACTTCAAAATCATTATTGCAGACAGCTCAGTTGCTGTCTCAACTCTGCAATCACCCACTTTGTGTAGAGGTCTGTCATGGTAAGGACATATCTGTTGTTGCATACCATTTCCGGCAGTGGCCCAATCAAACCCAAACCAAGCACCTCCCAAGCTTCCTTTATCTCTACACAAGCTTGTGAGTAGCATGTTAATCCACATTAGTCTTCACTGATGTAACCCACCCAAAAATAACCTACAAGCAGGGTTAGGTTATTTACAGTTTAATTTCTCATTTCTAGATACATTTTAATATGTCTCACCTGCATATTATTTTAGCCCAGCAGAGGGCAGTGGTGGTGCTGCAGATAGAGAAACCTACGTAACGTTTCTCAGTGAGAGGAAGAGCGAAGTCGAAAACAGCAGATAGTAGTAACTTGAAGTTGAAACCTTTAGCTCAAAGAGAAAACGGAATTAAAGAGATAGTTAGAGGGTTTTCTCCACAGAACCCACCTCTAAGCAAGTAACAAACAGCACGGGGTTGAAATTCTGACGGGGATTTTCGAGAATTGTATTCTTTTCTCCGGTGAGTGTCTTACTAAGTGTTCGCCATGTGCGTTGCTAGCAAACAGCATAACGGATTTGTTTCACAAGCAGATGAACTGTACCAACGTAAGCAAAAACCAATCGGAGTTAATCTCAAGTTAAACTAACGAAAGTGAGAGAATCGAATGTATACCAATTGTAAGCTGCTATATGTTCATGGATATGGATTTTTGAGTGATATTAGTGTCAGATCTGGTCATGTTTAGTTGATAAGTCATTGAATGTTGCCCTGCTATGCAGATTGGGTTTTTTTCTTGAGATGATTTGGGACAGTCCATTGGACAAATAGCCAACGGACGCGCGGCAGACGAGCAGAGGGCGTGAGGAGGAACATCTCGCCAGCAACCGGAAGTGTTCTACTCCACATGTCTTCATTTCATCGGGCAGATAAGCGCTGAGATCTCACCACACTTAATACAAAAACATACTACCTGGGTAGATGAACATTGTTTACTTTTATTTTCTTTGGGGGTTATTTCATCAGAGCTCTGAAAGGCTTTTCATTTTCTATTTTTTTCCTCAACTTATGCTGTTTAAAGACTAAAAAGAGAAAACGTTGATTTTCACAACTATAAAGGACATGTAACCCACTCTTGGGATGCACAATGCTATAGGTTCGGGAGGAGCTAAGGGCAGAGTGTAATAACCACACACACACAAATTAATCTGACTCACACCTTTAGTGTGCTGGAAAATACAAATACAATTTACAATTACAATGAAAATAATAAACTGGGCCCTTAAAATAAAGAAATAGTCCTGAAGTGTGATTTTCTACACTTCAATGAGTCAATGACTAGTCAAGAGTTAATTGTCAGAGTTAATTGTCAGAATGCACTCTGGGGTTTTGTTCAAAGGATACCAGTCTGGGTGACTGGCACAACTTGCCACACTGGATGGTAAGTAGAGTTGTCCTGCAGAGGTTCAGATCTACTTCTTACTGCTACTCTGGTGGCTCGCCATCTATCAGCTCTCAAATGACTTCTCAGGATTCCGATCATAACAAAAACCTGACCTGTACATATAACACAGGTTCAGTTTCTTAAATTTATCTTATCTATGCTGTTCAACAATCAACATTCAAAATAATACTGTGTATTACATTGGTCAAATAGATTCTAAAATATATTCTAAATTAATCCCAAATACTGGAATTATTTAGTTCTACAGCATGTATTTAGCATACATGAACGATTTACAAACATTTCACATCAGGATGTATAACATTCACATGCTAACAACACAATGCTACATTAACAGCCTTATTGCTAGCGTGCAGCGATTAGCCGAATTGCCCGATTGCTAGGCTAGTTTACCGAGACACGTGGGATGCGATAACCTCGTTAAAACGGCACTCTTCACAGCCCGTGGCTCGTGCTGTAAAACCGATTCAGTCAATTAGCCACTTGAAAAATGTTTGTTTTTATCTCTCAATTTTTCTTTTCATTCTCTTACCAAGCTCACACACGTTGCGAAGCAATTATCGCTTGATAAGCTTCTCGCAGCGTCCACGCTCTCATCTTGTCACTGCCCCCCCCTTCTCTATTCACACAGACATGCCCTCTATGCTAGACTCGATCAGTCGAGGCAGGTAAGAATGGAGCCGATAGAGGTAACTGATGTTAACGAAGTAATAAATCATAACTATAATATGAAATAAAATAAAACATGGACTTAAAACAAATTAATGTTTATAACTTATATAGTTTTTAAATAAGTTTCTTTTTCTTTAACCCATTATCTCTGGCTGGGTTACAGACAGTACAACACAAAAAAAGAGAAAACAGGATCATAATATGTTTAATGTTACAGTAAAATAAATGCCGGCTGTTTGAGTAAAACGTAATAGGTGTTTTGGTGTTTTCATTCCTCCTGTTTGAAAAGTACCTTAAACAAGCACTTGCAGTTCACAGTATATTAATCAAGTGCTCCCTTACACTAAGCTAAAACATTTGTAAGCAGTACCTTAATGGAATGTAACACTGGCACAACAGTGTTGATGGGATCATTCAACTGGCAGTGCAGTGGTGACAAAATCTGACCTGGAAGACAAGTTAATACAAATGAATACATTTTTAAAACAAAATTCATGTCTAACACATTGAAAGGCCAGTTGATACAAGTTGATGAGGACAATAAGAACAACTTCTAAATCTAGTAGGTATATATCAAGGTACCCAACAATATCCCACCCTACAAATGTTCTACCTGTAAGACACCAATTACAAATTGGGAAATTGTGTGGCCGTTTCATTACATGCAACATCACAAAAAGCCAAAAGTCATGTCTAATTCTAAACAAATCAGCAGATGTGTCAAGTAACACGCATATATCATGACCCAATCTTTAACATCCTGTATAAGTGTAGGCCAGTAGTAGCCAGCAATAACCCTGTTTCTGGTGCCTCTGATACTACTGTGATTTCCAGTACCAGGGTTATTGCGGCACTCCATCACAACACATCTCTTCTGTTCCTCTGACAGCACGACTAGCTGCATGTACTGCCTGCTGGAGCCGATGTAGAAGAGTCTGCTATCTGTTTTAAGAGGACAAAAAAGAAAGGCTATTAAAAGGAAAAAATACATTAAACATAAAGTCACTTGTGCACTGCTTCTCCTACTCAGGTACAGGAGTTGAACAAGTACATTTAACTTTTAAATGCTGTTGGACAGCTTTATATATTAAACAAATTGCATTTGTGGACAAACTGTTGTTAACCAGAAAGCCCCAGTTTTTTTAAGCCTCCATACGTAATAATTTGTAAACTAAATCCTTTTTGAGAACTTTATGGACTGATGAATGAAATATGTAAAAATTATTTTTTCAGTAAGTCAAGTATGTCTGGATAATAGCAACAGGCATGGGCGCAAGTCCATGAATACTGGGATGGCATCCAGCTCTTTACCTGTGCCCCCATCCATAGGGTTAGTGGTTGTGTCAGGAAGGGTATCTGACATAAGATTTTGCCAAATCAGTATGCGGATTGACAAGACCATACCGGATCAGTCGAGGCTCCAGGCCCGGGTTGACAATGGCTGCCATTGGTGCTGTGCCCTCACAGGGTACCGCTGAAAACTGTAAAATCCGCTGTGGCGACCCCTGGGAAATGGAGAGCAAGCTGGAAGAAGAAGAAGAAGAAGAAGAAGAAGAAGAAGAAGAAGAAGAAGAAGAAGAAGAAGAAGGTGGCATGTAGCATTACTTTTACTTTTGTTTGTTTTCTTTTTAAAATGTACTTTTAGTTATACCTTTAAGGGTAAAAGTTGAAGATGCCCGTTTCAGTTTTACTTGGTCTGCGTGATCAACATTAGAGTTAGTTTCACCTTTTAAGAAATATTCCTGCAAATGACGGTAAAAGGCAAAAGAATCCGTGATTTCAGGGTGGTGAAGACGCTTTTCAACAATGTCATGAAGCGTTAGCGATGACAGGATGTTAAACAAATGGGGTTTCCGGTACGGATCGGGCAATGACGGCTTTGTCCCCAGAGGCCAAATTGTCTGACAACAGTCCATCCATCCATCCATTCATTATCCAAACAACTTATCCTGCTCTCAGGGTTGCGGGGATGCTGGATCCTATCCCAACAGCCATTGGGCGGCAGGCAGGAGAGACACCCTGGACAGGCCGCCAGCCCATCATAGGGCCAACACACACACACACACACACACACCTAGGGACATTACATTAACATTATGTTAAAGTCATTTAGTCGACACTTTTATCCAAAGCAACTTACAATAAGTGCATTTAACGTAGGAAATCGGGAGAACTACTAGTCATCAGAGGTCATAAGTGCATCTTCTCTCTAAACAAGCATCTAAGAGCAAAACCAGTGCTAAAGTAAAAGCGCAAGAAAGAATTTTTTTTTTTTTTTAAATGAGTGAATACAATAAGTGCTAAGAACAAGTAACAGGGCAATAGTTTTTAAAGAGGTGAGTTTTCAACCTGCGCCGAAAGATGGGCAGCGACTCCGCTGTCCTGACATCAGTGGGGAGTTCATTCCGCCACTGTGGGGCCAGGACAGAAAAGAGCCGTGACCAGGTCAATTGGCAGCAGGGGCCTCTGAGCGACGGGGCAACCAGGCGTCCCGAGGCAGCAGAGCGAAGTGGTCAGGCGGGGGACAATTGACCTTTCGCAAAGTCCCGCCCCCCTTAGTTACTGTTGCTATGCCCGTCAAGCATTTCAGAACTATCCAGGAAGTAGCCGGAAAACACCAAAACATGAAGGAAGAAATCAGCGCATTGTGTGGGTAAAAGTAACAGTAATAATACGTTGGCTGTAATAGCTATCAATAATAGCTAGTAGCAAGCTTAGCTTGGAGCAGACAGGTATTTTTGTTGATTCTGGATGGATTAAGCTGGCCATGGGGTCTGCTATACTGCCAAATCTATTGCCGACATTGTGCTTCTTGCGTTCTGGGTGTTGGGAAGGGAAAGAAAATGACACCCCCTCCAAACTTTTCACATATCTAGTATCCGATTTGCAGATCCCATAGGCACACGGTTTTGTTGTGTGTTTGAAAGCTTGAGGGACCGTTGCTAAGGTAGGATTGGACAAGCACCATTCTGGGGCGGTACTTTGTGAAAGGTCAATTTATTATGGCCAATTCACCTGACTTACATGACTTTGGACTGTGGGAGGAAACCGGAGCACCCAGAGGAAACCCACGCAGACTTGAAGAGAACATCCAAACTCCACACAGAGGACGACCTGGGACGACCCCCAAGGTTAGACTGCCCCGGGGCTCGAACCCAGGACCTTCTTGCTGTGAGGCGACCGCGCAAACCACTGTGCCACCATGCCGCCCATGATAATTGAATATGTTGGTAATAGCTGCCTTGTGTCGGGGGGGTAAATTAATAAACTTGTCCCAGGGTTGTTTGGGGGGGGGGGTGAGCAGGAAAATTAGGAAAACAGGAGGAAAAATAGTGCCTAACCTGGAAATAATGGAAAAGATGAGATGGGCGGTAGGGAGAATTTAGAGGCTAGGGTGGGGAAGCTTGCAAAAGTGTCATTTACAAATAGGTCTTGGCATGACCTTAAACCTTTCCTTTTCCAAAGAGAGAATGTGTCATCCATTAAGGACGGGGAAAATAGGTGATTTTTATTGATAGGGCCTTGAAGGGATGTAGAAAAAAAAAAAAGTCTCTGCGAAATTGGTACCAAATCTCCAGTGTGTAGAGTACTATAGGATTATTGGTGAAACGAGAGGGACTTAACAGGAGGGAGGAGCAAAGTAGAGCAGGAAGTGACGTCAAAGTGAGAGATTGAACCTGGCACCATGGGGTATCTGGAGTATGTAGCCGAAACAGTAATTTCCTAATATTCATCGTCCATTAAGAATAAAGAAAGTTGGGTAGTGCAAGTCCTCCTCTTAATTTGCATCTCTGAAGTAAGACTCTACTGACCCTGGGTGATTGAACCACCCCTGCAGATGAATGTAGTGATGGCTTGGTTAATTGAACTAAAAAAAGGACTTGGGTAAAAACAGTGGGATGGATTGGAATAAGTAAAGAAACGTAGGTAAGCTGTTAATTTTAACAGCATTGATTACCTATAAATCAGAGGTGGGCTTATCCACAAAGAGCCGGTGTGGGTGAAGGCTTTTGTTCCAACCAAGCAGTTACACACCTGATCCCACTAATCAACCAGTAGAGTCTTTGCTGAGGAACTTGATTAGGAGACACAGGTGTGTAACTGCTTGGTTGGAACAAAAACCTGCACCCACCCCGGCCCTTTCCGGATAAGATCGCCCACCCCTGCTATAAGTGATAGTGGTAGGTTACCCCACCTCTGAAAAGTAAGACTTCATTTGAGCAAACGCCCAACTTTTTTAAGAGGTAGTAAACCAATAAATAGTTTACCCTATTTTAGGGCATGCAACCTACTGCAGCACTGTCAACACCCCCCACCACTTTCTTCATTTCCACCATTTTTTTTTTTACATTTTTCTAAATGTGAGTGGGCGGACATGGCCTTTGTGCAGTGATCCACTGATGTACTGTTCAAACCTACCAGTTCTGACCAATGTAGTGTGGAAACCCCCCCCCCCCAAAAAACAAAAAAAACCCAAAATGATTTAGGGCTGCTTAGAGCTGAAAATGTGTCAGTGAACTATAATGACCAAAATTCACTGCACTTACAGTATGATGCAGCACATGCTATCAATTTGGCCGTGCTGACATTTATGAGCTAAAGGCCAGGGTAACCAAGTGTACCCTATATACTACGAGGTAATTGTAAAATTATTTATATTTACATCACTGCACCAGCAAAAATCTGATACCAGTACAACAGTCAGCCAATACAGCATTGGCGAGTTAGCAAAAGCTTGCATTGTTAACTTGGAGAAGAAAAACCTGACCATGAATGGGGCTAGGTGCATGAGCTGAGATGGGATCTCACTAAATAAAATGTCAGGTAGGCAAAATATAGCATACATTTTGCACACTGTACTGGGACAAAGCAGCTAAGCCCATTAATTAAAAGGAAGATGGAACATTTCTGAAATTATTGAATAAAATTTGTTTCACTCTTAATCTCAGTCTTGACAGAGGCTACATAAATCACCTCTGGACTCCGAGATGGCAATGTAATCATCTCTTACTGCTGTTCAGAAGACAGCCTTTATGCTCTCTTTGTCAATCTATCTTACACACACCCACCCACACACACACACACACGTACACGCACACACACACGCTTGCTTGCTTGCTGGTTGTCCATCGTGCCCGATGATGACCATCTTCTATTTGTGGGTCCTTTGAGGACTCAGATAGCAGAAGATACCTGCGCAGAGATGGTTTTTAAAGTGGCATGGGGGGTGCGCTTCTCCCAACGCCACATGACTTGATTGTATAGGAGATGGTTCCGATGGCAAGGGGGATCCCTAGACGACCGGCACATCCACACAACTGCAGGGGGCTGCCGGAAATCCAGTCTTTCGGAAACCGCCTCGAAGCGTGCCGCCACAGCTTGCTTTTCTGTTGGGGTAAGCTCCCTTAGCCTTATGTCTTCCCAGACTCACCCACAAGGCAGCGGGGCAGTGGTTGATAGGTGCCAGGGCATGTCCACCAGGGTGGGCCTGCACACCATATCTCTGGGGCCCACTGCTGCTCCGAGATCCCCTGCCAAGTTAGCCTGGGGCCGCAAGACCCCAGTTACCATGTGTGGCCACGGGGAGGCCTGGCAGGAGTCTTGGTGAAGGAGAGGCTATGTACTGGCAAGGGAAGGCTTACACGCTAGGACGCTTCCCTATTCGCCACAAAGGCTAGCCAGCGGCAGCAAGCTAAGGGCAGGAAGGACACAAGCGGGTTGGAAGAACACATGCACCTTCCCTCCAACTACACACTGCTGCACTAGACGCATCACAACACCCTGTGTGTATGTACACACACACACACACACACACACGCACGCACACACACCCACACACACACACGCACACACATGCACACACACACACACACACACATGCACACACACACACACACACACATGCACACACACAGACACACTTTACTTTGTTCTTAACTCCATCAATCTCTTCCATTAACCTTCTCTCGCTCTCTCTCTCTCTCTCACACACACACACACACACACATACACACACCTTTCAACAAACATTCATCTCCCATATATACTTTTTTCTGTTTCATCATTCTGAGGTTAGGCTGCCATGCCGGTGTCTCAGCAGGGCCCCACGGCTGAAGGTAACCCCTGGCACAGCAGATCAGGGGGTGCAGGGGTCCCCCGGGGGTCCTGGGGTTTTGAAACAGCTGCTGTGTCAGGGGGGGCAGCCATCAACCCTTAGCTACAGACAGTTATGGATGTCTAGCAGGGCAAGTTGTGCGGCATCTCTCATAGCGTTGATTTATGGGGGGAAAACACTTTTGTGGACGACGAGTAACTTGTGCTGCAAAGAGATTTCTGTAGACATGATGCTGACTGCATTCCACATGGGTGAAGAACAAAGGTGGCATGCTATATTGAAGGAGAGTGTAGTGTGAGTTATTGCAGAAACTAATAGGCATTAGAGTGTTTTGAAAATACACACACGCACACACCCACACACAAATGCACATAGGTCTTCCGCCTTCTACTGCATGTGAGTGAATATTCACTGTGTTCCTTCCATATATCAACTCCTGGAATTTTCTTGGTAGACAACACACGCATGCACACACACACACACACACACACACACACACACACACACACACACACACACACACACACACACACACACACACACACACACACACACGTGGCTGCACGTTCATACTTTAATGCACATGTACACACACATTTATGTATGCACACATGTTCAGACGCACATGTACTCACATGCATATGCACAAGCATGTTCACATTCATTACATGCCCATACACACAACATGCTCATTCTCATTTGTCTTGGCCAGCGGTGGCTAACCATGTGCCATCGCAGCTCTCACTTCATTTCTCTTCCAGTCTTTTCTAGTCACTCCCAAAGACCAACACAGCATGTTCGTCTGTGCTACCTGTAATGTAGAGTCTAGCCTGTCTGTTGTTGTCACTGCTTCCATACCACAGAGCATGGCAGGCCTAACCATTGATTTGTATACTGTGCCCTTTACCCTCAACTGCATTCTTTTGTCACAAAGTACTCCAGCTACCTTTCTCAATGAATTCCACCCAGATTGTGTCATTTTCTTGACTTCCTTCTTATCACCGCCTTCTCTCTGTATTATCGATCCTAAGTACTTGAATTTGTTAATCTCTGGGACAGCTTCTCCTCCTAAGGTCATCCATCCATCCATTATCCAAACCGCTTATCCCGCTCTTAGGGCTGCAGGGATGCTGGAGCTTATCCCAGCAGTCATTGGGCAGCAGGCGGAGAGACACCCTGGACAGGCTGCCAGGCCATCACAGGGCCGACACACACACACACACACACACACACACACACACACACACACACACACACACACACACACACACACACACACCTAGGGACAATTTAGTATGGCCGATTCACCTGACTTACATGTCTTTGAACTGTGGGAGGAAACCGTTGCATCTGGAGGAAACCCACACAGACATGGGGAGAACATGCAAACTCCACACAGAGGATGGCCCGGGATGACCCCCAAGGTTGGACTACCCCGGGGCTCGAACCCAGGACCTTCTTGCTGTGAGGTGACCACACTAACCACTGCGCCACCATGCCGCCCCTCCTAAGATCAATTCTGGACTTTCTACTTGCTTATTTATACACAGGTACTCAGTCGTTGTTCTGCTGATCTTAAATCCTCTAATCTCTAGCACTTCTCTACAGTCTTCAAGATCTCTCTCCAACCTTTCCTTGCCCTCATTTGCTAGCATGATGTCATTAGCAAACATCATGCTCTATGGTGACCCTTTCTTAAGCTGTTCTGTGAGGCTGTCCATCAGTATCACAAACAGGAAAGGGCTCAGTGCTGATGCTTGATGTTGAGCCTTTTCCTGTTTGTGAATGATGTCTACTTGGAGCCATTTTAAAGGAATGAGGACAGGGTGAACATCTTGACATGTGAGTAAGTTCAATATGAGACTAGCATGCTGTAATACTGCAGTACTGATATTTTTGTATAAACAGTGTGTTCAGTGAAGCGTTGGTTGGTTTTTACTATCCCAGTAATACTCGTGGGTCTCCCACAGTATTTCAGAGAATGGTGGAATTTGATGCCAAAGCTGGGCAAACTCAGATCCTCTATGTTGACGAAGCAGGATTCAGCGCCCGGTTCAAAACCTGACTGGGCAGAGAGCTACAGCTGATGTGCTGTGACAGTGTGGCACAAACATACCAACATGTAGTATTGCCATTTCAAAGAATGGAGTTCAGACTCAAGGCCCTCTGCTGGGGCAATGCCACTCTGTGCTGCTGCTGAACTTCCTGGATGGGTGTCTTACTGTAATCATAAACCAAATACTCAGACAGTAATTGTCACTGTCAACTTGTTAAACTTTTTAAGAATTATCGGCCATGCAGAAAAAAAGGGTTTCAAATTGGAAGGTTTTCAAATATGGAATCTATTTTTCCAATTCTGCAGGGGAATATACACTCACTGGCCACTTTATTAGGTACACCTTGCTAGTACCGGGTTGGACCCCCTTTTGCCTTCAGAACTGCCTTAATCCTTCGTGGCATAGATTCAACAAGGTACTGGAAACATTCCTCAGAGAGTTTGGTCCATATTGACATGATAGCATCACGCAGTTACTGCAGATTTGTCGGCTGCACATCCGTGATGCGAATCTCCCGGTCCACCACATCCCAAAGGTGCTCTATTGGATTGAGATCTGGTGACTGTGGAGGCCATTTGAGTACAGTGAACTCATTGTCATGTTCAAGAAACCAGTCTGAGATGATTCGAGCTTTATGACATGGCGCGTTATCCTGCTGGAAGTAGCCATCAGAAGATGGGAACACTGTGGTCATAAGGGGATGGACATGGTCAGCAACAATACACCTACACCGGTGTGTACTACTCCCTTCAGAGGACAGCACAAACAGGCTCTAACCAGAGTAGAAAAAGAAGTGGGAGGCCGCGTTGCACAACTGAGCAAGAAGATAAGTACATTAGAGTCTCTAGTTTGAGAAACAGACGCCTCACAGGTCCCCAACTGGCATCTTCATTAAATAGTACCTGTTAGAGCCTGTTTGTGCTGTCCTCTGAAGGGAGTAGTACACACCGGTGTAGGAAATCTTCAATTTCTTAGCAATTTCTCGCATGGAATAGCCTTCATTTCTAAGAACAAGAATAGACTGTCGAGTTTCAGATGAAAGTTCTCTTTTTCTGGCCATTTTGAGCGTTTAATTGACCCCACAAATGTGATGCTCCAGAAACTCAATCTGCTCAAAGAAGTGCCCATCCAACCAATCCAACTTGTGGGAGCTGCTTCTGGAAGTGTGGGGTGCAATTTCTCCAGATTACCTCAACAAATTAACAGCTAGAATGCCAAAGGTCTGCAATGCTGTAATTGCTGCAAATGGAGGATTCTTTGACGAAAGCAAAGTTTGATGTAAAAAAAATCTTATTTCAAATACAAATCATTATTTCTAACCTTGTCAATGTCTTGACTCTATTTTCTATTCATTTCACAACATATGGTGGTGAATAAGTGTGACTTTTCATGGAAAACACGAAATTGTTTGGGTGATCCCAAACTTTTGAACGGTAGTGTATATATATATATATATATACTTTGCTTGCTTGCTTTAGGTTGTCCGTCGTGTCCGATGATGACAATCCTGCCTCTGTCACTTGTGAGTCTTCTTATGGCTGTAAAGCCCTATCCGCGATCCACAATGTCTGCCACAGACAGAACAGGTGAAATCACTGACTGGGGGTGTAGGTGTGGTACTGGCTTCATGTCTCTTCAGACGTCTTCTGGTCCGTCGATCACCGCGGTCCTTCTCGAGGTTTTGCACCCCTTGTTGACAGAGCTGCCGCCAGATGGAGCGTTGGGCGGCAGTGTCTTCCAGCTGGCTCGGGTTCAGGCCGCACTTCTTTATGATGGTCTTCAGCTGGTCTTTGTACCGTTTTTTCTGGCCCCCTGCCAAGCGTCGGCCAAGATGTAGCTGGCCATACAGCACTTTACGCGGTAAGCGCTCCCTTGGCATCCTGATGACGTGACCGAGCCATCGAAGTTGGTGCTGGGTGACGGTAGCCTCCATGCTGATGCAGTTGGTCTTGCGGAGTATTTCAGTATGGGGCACTCGGTCACGCCAGGTTATCCTCAGGATGCATTGTAGGCATCTGATGTGGAAGGCCTCAAGCATCCTGAGGTGGTGGCTGTACAGGGTCCACGCCTCACAGCTGTAGAGTAGAGTCGTGATGACAACTGCCAAGTAGACAGATATTTTGGTGTGGAGGTTGAGGTCTTTGTTTTGAAAGACCCTTCTCCTAAGTCTGCCAAAAGAGGACGACGCTTGTTTAATCCGGTTTTGCATCTCCCTGTCGATGCTGCAGTTGTCAGAGAGGAAGCTGCCCAGGTATTTGAAGGATTCCACTGTTGCAAGTGGTTTGTCGGAGATGTCTGAAGTCCACAGTAACCCCACTGTCCTTCCTGATTTCCTTGTGGAGCAGCAATGTCACACACAGGAGGAAGATGTTAAAAAGAACTGGAGCAAGGATGCACCCCTGACGTACCCCGGTGCACACCCTGAAGGGCTCAGATTCCTGGCCTCCAATGGTCACACGTGCCATCATCCCCACGTGAAATCTTTGAAGGATGTTGACAAACTTTCGTGGACAGCCAAACTTCAGGAGGATGTTCCATAGGATGTCCCTGTTGACTGTGTCGAAAGCCTTTGACAGGTCGATGAAGGCTATGAAGAGGTTCTGATGTTGCTCCCTGCACTTCTCTTGGAGTTGCCGTGCTGTGAACACCATGTCCACAGTACTCCTATTCCTCCTAAACCCACACTGTGACTCAGGCAACAGCTCCTCTGAGATGTGTTTTACCAGCCTGTGTAACATGAGTTTGGCCAGGACTTTTCCAGCAACAGCCAGTAGTGAAATGCCACGGCTGTTGCCACAGAGGGACTTGTCTCCTTTGCCTTTATATATGGAGATGATGTTAGCATCCCTCCACTGCTGAGGGACAGTTTCGTTCTTCCATACGTGTGAGATGAACAGGAAAAGTGCACAGGTGCAGAGGTAGCCTCCCTGTTTAAAAATCTCTGCAGGGATACTGTCAGGGCCAGGGGTCTTGTTATTTTTCAGCGACCTAACTGCACAATGAACCTCTTCAAAGGTTGGTGGAAGGTCAAGGTCTTGGATGGTGGGGCGGACAGGTAGTTCATCCAAGATCGAGGGATCTGTTGGGGAGGGCTGGTTCAAAAGAGTCTCAAAATGTTCTGCCCATCTTTTTGTGATGAGTTTCTGGTCCTTTATGAGGGTGGTACCATCATCAGACTTCAGGGGGGAGACAGAGCAGTTTCTTGGGCCGTAGATGGTTTTCACTGCATCATAAAAGTTGTGCATATCATTTCTATCGGCATGGGATTGTATTTCATTTGCCTTCGATATCCACCACTCATTCTGCAGGGCACGCAATTTTGACTGCACCTCTCTCCTGGATGCTTGCCATTGTTGCCGGAGTGTAGCTGATGTGGGATTGTTGAGGACAGCACTGTGGGCTTTATGCATGCCTTTGAGTATGGAAGTTATTGTGCCTGTGTTGTCATTGAACCAGTCCTGGTGTTTTCTGCTCTTGTAACCGATGGATTGGGATGCTGCCTTGTAGAGTCTGGAGCTCACGGAAGACCATTTCCTGTCAATGGAATCATCCGTGCTCAAGAGAAGCTCAATGTCTTCCAGGTTTTCAGCCAGAGAGAGGCGGAGATTGTTCTGGACCTCAGCCTTTTCTAGCCGGGTACAGTCAAGCCTCTTCTTTCCTGACCTTTGGAGACGAACAGCAGGGCGTACCTCCACCTGGAGCCTGGTCATGATGAGCCGGTGATCTGTCCAGCACTCAGCACCTCTCATTGCACGAGTGAGTAAGACGTCTTTTGTATCAGCACGTCTCACAATGATGTAGTCCAATAGGTGCCAATGTTTGGAGCGTGGGTGCATCCAGGATGTTTTGTGCTTATTTTTTAATTGGAAGAGGGTGTTTGTGATGGTCAAGCCATGCTCAGCACAGAGGCTTAGGAGGCGCAGTCCATTTGCATTGACTTTCCCAATGCCATGCCCACCAATGACACCACTCCACACCTTGTTGTCTTTCCCCACTCTGGCATTGAAATCGCCCAGCAAAAAGATCTTGTCCTCCTTGGGTATATGACAGAGAGCCTCATCTAGTGACTGGTAGAAGCGGTCCTTTACGTCATCCTTTGATGGCAGTGTTGGTGCATAGGCACCTAGGAGGGTGGCATAACGTTTCTTGGCCAGAGGGATCCTGAGCGACATGAGCCTTTCACTTATGCCAATCGGTGTTTCAGTGAGTCTTTGTAGGAGGCTGTTTTTTATTGCAAATCCCACACCATGCTGATGTTGTCCTCCTGCAGGGTATCCCTTCCAGAAGAAGGTGTAGGTGTCCTCCTTCAGGGAGCCTTCATCCAGGAACCTGGTTTCACTGAGTGCAGCAATGTCAATATTGTAGCGATTGAGTTCCGCTGCAATTAGTGCAGTCCTTCGCTGAGGTCTTTCGGCATTAACGTCCAGCAGAGTTCTTATGTTCCATGTTGCCAGTTTAAAGGGAATTATTTTCTTTTTTTTATTTCGACCGCAGAGTGGAATGTCCCGATAGGTGCGGTAGCCTATCCAGGATGTTTTGAGTGGGCAATGTTTAGGCCACCTTTTCTAGGCCCCTCCCCAGTTGGGGTGAGCAGTGTGGCTCCTAAATAGGGCTGCTCAGATACACAGGGGTCTGCCGAGAGCAGCTGCCACTCAAGCCCAGCTGCTGGCGACCATGAATAGCCCTGTGCCGCTGGCGTGCAGGGGTCTGATTAGGAGCTTCCAGTGCATTCATATCTGCTCCCGTCACCAGACACCCCATCGCCGCCAGACTTTGATCCATATTCCGGTTGCTGGTCTCACCGAGGCAGAGGTGGATACCTGCGCAAAGAGATTATTTACAGTGCCGCTGGGGGTGCGCATGTCCCAGCAGCACTTCTTCACTGTGAGAGGGTGGGATCTGGTGGCAAGGGGGGCCCAAGACGACCAGCACTCTTCCACAGCTGCAGGAGGCTGCCGGAGCTCCAGTCTGTCAGAGGACCACCTATCGTGCGCCGCCATGCACATTGCTTTTCTCTCAGGGTGTGCTCCCCTAGCCTTTGTCGTCCTACACTTACCCACAAGGCAGTGGGACAGTGGTTGGTCAATGCCAGGGCGTATCCACTTCACATGGGCCTGCGCATTAGACCTCTGGGGACCACTGTAGCTCCGAGATCCCCTACAGTTTAGCCAGGGACCGCAAGGTACCCAGTTACCGTGTGTGGCCACGAGGAGGCACTGAAGGAGTCTTGGCGGTAGAGAGGCTATGTACCGGCAGGGGAGACTTACGCACTCGGCTCCTCTTTTCACCCCCACAAAGAGGGCTAGCCGGCGGCAGTAGCTGAGAGCAGAGAGTAGCAAGCAGAAGCAGCATGCAGCATGCACTAACTACCACCACTACTACCCCAGTATTACTGCACTGACGCATCACACACGCCCTGTGCATCACACACACACATATATATACACACACACACACACACACACACACACACACACATATATATATATATATATATATATATATATATGAGCATGATCCTGTACGTGATGCAGAAGTATCTGGTAAATTCATTCATTCATGCAAGTCAAGTCAATTTTATTTGTATAACCCATTACCAAAAATTACAAATTTGCCTCAGTGGGTTTTACAGCAACACAATATCCTGTCCTTACCCTCGCATCGCATGCAGTAATTCATTCATTGCTTCATCAATTTGTTGATCACTAAACTTTTTTCATGGACACATGAGGCTTGAGCCTATCCCACTCTTACCCTGAGACATACTGGAAGAGTCTTCAGATACCAGAACGATATCTGGCATATAATACTGGAAAATATCTCTAATGTCCACTAGGTGGCGTCATAGGCTCAAAACCAGTTTAACTGAAGAGTCTCCCATCCACTTTTAAGCCTTCACCCGCAACACATCTATTTTAAACGGTGTTTTCACCCCTTACTTTTATTCATCCGGGCTTCATCTGCTGTTGATCAATTATGAGTTATGTTTTGATTTAAGCAAGTTTCACATCATTTTGTGTTATTATCCTGTTATATCTTCTTCACACTATTTCATTAAAGTTGATTTTATTTATTTGTTTGTGTGATCATTTATTTTGCTTATATTTACTGTTTTCTTTTACCATTACCATCCTTACGTTTGTGCACTTTTATTTAACGTGAATCACATTGGACTGTATTTTCATGTTCAAAATGTGCTATGTGAATGCAGTTTGACTGATTGACTGGTTGATTTGACTGACTGTTCGATATATTGACTGATTGACTGACTAACTGACTGATTGATTGAAACTCACTTGCACGCAAAGGCCCGATTTGAACTGTGCATGAGGCATACAGTACAAGTACAGAGACAATAAAGAACTTTTTTGTAAACATCGCACAACAGTCAAGCTAAACCCACAAGCACAGTCACGCTCAATTTCTTCTTCCTTCACCAAATCATTCATAGGAATGAAATCATCAATAGCAGTAAAATGTTGAGCCTTTGGCCATCACACCATCTGCTGATTTGGCACTAAAATAATAAAAAAAATCCTCATTGTTTTTTATTCCTCCTTTCCCTAAAATTCAAAGTTAGAGGGTCGACTCAAGGATTCTTGAGCAAAACATTACTTCACATTCCCACCATCGCACCTGCTCACACCTGGAAGGTGCACTTTTTGTGGTGACCTGTGACCAGTGAGTGGCTTCGTTTGTACAAAGGTGTGTTAACCCTGACTCGCTCAAGTGACTCGTGACAGTAGGTTGGGTGGTGTGGGTGGGGGTGCTGGCAAGAAAGTGACAAACAAACAAAGGTGGCAAACAACTCTTATTTTAATTAGGCCACTGAAAGGTCTTAGGGTCAGTGTGGACGTCCGGCAGAGAGTCTACATCTGTCTAGTAGAGAGTTTAACATCTCCATTCGGTATGGTAATCTTGGCTCAAAGAAAGGAAACCAATTAGCCAGAACTGGTAAGTGCGCTGGGAAAATAGTTGGCAGGCAGCAAAGGCAACTGGTCGACCTTTGTAACACAGCTGTGCATAGAAAAGCCCAGGCTATAGGGGATGGCAGCCACCAACCCTCCACAATGTGTTGGAGCCGACACTTCAGAGCGCCAACAATCAAAAAGCAGCTGTACAAGAGGTGCTTTGTCCCCAATGCAGCGAGTAAAACACATGAACAAGTGCTGTGTGTGTTTTAGCAGTGTGTTACTGAGAGTAGCTGTTTACTGAGAACATGACTTAACTGTGTTTTGAGCTGCTTTTATTGTTTGTGTTTTCCCGGTGCAAGACCAAAGACAAATTTCCAGTCTTGGTTGGACAAAACATTCTATTCTATTCTATTCTATTCTATTCTATTCTATTCTATTCTATTCTATTATATTCTACTTGACTATTCTATTCTACTCAACTCAACTCTATTCTATTCTATTTTTTCTATTCTATAATATTCTCGACTCTATTGTATTGTATTCTATTCTGCTCTTTAACACCCCTCAGTGCATTGGAGGGCCATTTGAAGAATCATATTTGCCTGCGAGGGTCCCAGCTGGTGCCAGGGGGAAGTGAGAGGCTGTTTTCATCAGAATTTATGGCCCATCCAACCACATTTCCAGGGCAGACAGGAAAAGAAGACTATATGGTCAAACGATAAAGCCAAAAGTTCAAATGCAATTTGAACACATGAGAGCTGACACAGAGCCCGACAAGGTTAGCGTCATGGCATCAGAGTGACGTGAGGCGATATAATTTGCAAAGTGGATGGGTACGTCCTGGATGGGTACACTGTGTCCTGGGTATGTGACGTGTCTCTTACGTAGATGTCTAAAAAGTGGCTCTATAGCCCACAGTTAAGGACATGGGGGGCACCACCTGGGACCAATTGCTGCACTCTGCCACTTCCTTCATCAGTGGGAATGGAAGATGACAGGGCGTTGGAGTTGAGATGCGCCACTCCAAAAGTACAAAGCATAAAGGATGCAGGCAGCTCATACGCAACACTGCCCCTGTCATCAGGCAGTGCGTGGAGTGGGAAGCTGTGTTGGTGTGGGCTGAGACAGAGGGGAAGGGCTTGGCGGCAGCCGGGCAGACAAGGCTGATGATGCCTCTTTGTTAGGCTCATGCATGTGTACTTATATGAACAACACCTAATGTTGACATGATGACAGGTCAAAGTACCACATTTGGAGTGACATGGGGTGAGGATACATATAACTTGTACTTTAAAACATACAGTGGAAGTTATGTGAGCTCTGTGTGTGTGTGTGTGTGTGTGTGTGTGTGTGTGTGTGTGTGTGTGTGTGTGTGTGTGTGTGTGTGTGTCTATGTGTTTGCATGCCTGTCCTCGTCAAGTGCATGGCGGATAGTTGATATTTGAAGTATTCTGTGATAAAGTTCTTATTCAGAGCGATTTCCAAGGCGTGTAAAAGTATAATTGCATCAGTTCCTGGATCATCAGGATTGCGAGTAACCAATGAGACAACTGAACCATTGTGCCCTGAAAATATGCCTGTTATTATGGGATCATCAAGTCAGAGACCAGTTCAACCGTAAGCGCCGCACAGCAGCAACACTTAAGTGGAGGACTGGATGGATGTTTTCTGACGGTATTTATTTAACTGAATCACTTTGACATCTTACAAAAGAAATTGCTTGTGTGCCCATGAGTTTAGCTTTTGAGCTTGCGGGCTTGATGTACAGCGAAATAGGTTTGCATGAGTCATATCGTTGTACATTTCTTGGATGGGTGGCTCATTCGTGATGCACCTTCAGCCTAAATGAACAAAGTGGTAAGAACATCGTCGTTGTTGAGTTTCGACGAAGAATGCAAACAACCTGAGGAGGATTAACACTCCTATGTGCGACACAAAAGAAAAAAACAACCGCATAAGATTATATACGTGTGGTTACACTTACAATTCACTTTTGTAATGCTTGATTGTGGGCCTCTGTGAATAGCAGAAACATGTAGTTCCTGTATTAATTCAGAAGATTTTGCAGCACTGTGCCACGTAATCGCCGCTGATTTGATAACATTTTATCAGATCTTGAATTATGAACTGAAAACATTTTCTACGTTTCCCCATTTTTTTCCATGACATATCCATATTTGTGATGGGGTGATGTAAATGAACTCTCTTTTGGCGCGAATTCACATTTGTAGCGGTCTCACCCAGTAACGCCCATGCAGTGTCTTTGTCCACATCTGCGTCTAAGTTTGTGTCTTTGAAGGCTGGGAGAGCTGCCGCTGAATCGGCTGGGAGAGCTTGGTCTGCTGCGTCCAGTGGGCCCAAGGACCACAGCCCTGCCTGGAGCTGCACCTGAAAAGGAAACACCAAGGGCAGTCTGACAGGACGCAGAAGTGGGGCAGGCCAAGCTAACTGTTAGCCCATGCAGACCGGCTGTTCTGACAGTCATCCTGGCTGGCGTTTGTTCTCTTGGACAGTGATTTTTTGTTTAGCTTGGATATACTATGTGTTCTTGTAGTTTTTAGATATGTGTTTTTGTTTTTGTGTTGCACTGCTGTGTGTTCGGGGAAACAATATTTCATGTACTTGTGTACATGAAGTGAAAAAACCAGCCAACGTTATTGCCAGTTTCACAAAAATAAAAGGCATAGGTCAAAGATGAGTTCTCTGCTGGTTCTTCGCCACTCTTTCCCCCATAGTTCCAACAATACTGAGGAAACACACACAGCTTTAGAAACATTCAGTGTTTGCGTTCCAGTGCCTGGGTCGATCTGTACAGGCCATGTTGTACTTCCAGCGTCAGTATAGTATCTGCACCAGTGTCACTGAGACATAATATTTTTGAATTCGTTCCGTTTCTGAAGAAAAGAAAATGGCTGCTATCATGATCAAAACCTACGATTACCATTTACAATATATCTGGGAGTGTTTTTTCAGCAGTCTGTATTTGTAATTTCCTCTGACGTTGTGGTCCAAACCAGCATCAGGGGGGAGGTGCCATGACTGTTGGAGTTATGGACACGCTGTCCTTGCAAGGTGACGTCCCATATCAGCAGCCTGCATTCATTTTTATTTTAACAGACAAGCTTATTGGGGGCATACAGACTATACTATCCACACTCATCTGTATTACGTCACGGACATGCTGTTACCACTAGTAATCGTGTTGCTTATTATCGATGGGAATGCAGTTATAAAAGCTGATAATTCGTAAATGTCTCTACTGTATGGACACACCTCCTGCTTTATTAAAGAAAGCACAGAATTAAGAATGGCCCTGACACCTGAGGCCACTCGGCACCGTAACAATCTCAGTTTTCTGAAGCTGGAAGTACACAGAGTCCTGGGAGTACAGAGTCCGATTTCCTCACAACAAATAAAATTGTTCCAGCAAGAAGGAATTTGACGGGGGCGTCCGGGTGGTGTGGTGTGGTGGTCCATTACCTACCAACATGGGGATCATCGGTTCGAATCCCCGTGTTACTTTTGACTTGGTCGGGGGTCCCTACAGACACAATTGGCTGTGTCTGCGGGTGGGAAGCCGGATGTGGGTATGTGTCCTGGTCACTGCACTAGCGCCTCCTCTGGTCGGTCAGGGCGCCTGTTCGGGGGGGGGGGACTGGTGGGAATAGCGTGATCCTCCCACATGCTACGTCCCCCTGGCAAAACTCCTCACTGTCAGGTGAAAAGAAGCGGCTGGCGACTCCACATGTATTGGAGGAGGCATGTGGTAGTCTGCAGCCCTCCCCGGATCAGCAGAGGGGGTGAAGCAGCGACTGGGATGGCTTGGAAACGAGGGTAATTGGCCAGATACAATTGCGGGGGGGGGCGAAGTTGATAATTGGTAAATGATACCGTCACTGTTGTATGGACACACCTCCTGCTTTATTAAAGAAAGCACAAAATTAAGATTGGCCCTGACACCTGTGGCCACCTGGCACCGTACCAATCTCAGTTTTGTGAAGTTGGAGGTACACAGAGTCCGATTTCCTCACAACTAATAACATCGTTCCAGCAAGAAGGAATTTGATCTTACTGTGTATTTCCATACTCTGCTTCGAGCTGGTGTAACACAATGCTGCATCAGTTTCCCCAGTCGATGCAGCGCCTGGCAGTCAAGGCCAACATGTTTGTCTCATGTACTGCTACTATATAGTGTAAGTCATCGGTATGTCTCTTGAATGATGGACTTGCTGCTGCATTTTCACTGCACTTAGCCATTACAGTGGTTTTCATTGTACTTAGGTTAAATAATGTGCAAGGAAACAGTCTTGGCAGTGAGAAAAGGGAGTCTCATTCAACCATGAGTAGTGACACAGCAGGTCAGTTGTTACAAAGAAGATAATAGAAAAGAATAGACGACTACACCTAAAGCCTACTGTCACTACTACAGCTAGTATATAGAAACCTTTGGGGTGGGATTGCAGCTGTAGATGCTCACAAAAAGGTGTGTACCTGGACTAGAGTCACATCAGGGTCCCCATAATTACCTCCAAGTGGCAGCTTACTACAGAGAGGTTAACCAGATCCTTTGCCCCTGTTTTCAGAAGTGGTTGTGATCAGGATCTGGGTGTTAAGCTTTAAAGTTACACAAAGAGTCAGATTTTCTCCCTCTTAATACGCAGGATACCTGCAAGTGCATGCGAAGACTCTTTCTCGCAACATATACAAACGTAAGTACAGACTTTTGTTCATACACATACACACACATACACGTGTGCACACACACACACACACACACCTGCACATGTGCATGCATACACTCAGACACACTCACATATGCACACACACACACACACACACTTGCATGTGCTGGCACAGACACACGGGCAGACACACTCACATATGCACACACACACACACACACACACACACCAACAATCAATCATTTTTTAAAAGCCTTGTTTACATGCAAACACACGATGAAGCCACAATGACTGGACTGTTATCCGGTCTCTCCTTGCAGATGCAGACCTGTGTTGTCTGAGCCTCAGGTGGAGCCGGGGTCTCTGGGGTGGGGTGGGGGGGCTCTACGTAAGACCACAGCATCAGAAAGCAGCTTGTTAGCATTCAATGAGAGTTTCACGGAGAAGTCCAAATTCCCAGACCGGTCAGCTCTCTCAATAATATCAGGACATTATTCCATTGCTGTGCAGGGGTACTCTGCAGTGAATGGGCAAAACGATAAATGGGTAGATTTATTCAGATGTGACATAATGGCGATGAATAACGAGGTTGTTCTCATAAGGCTTCTACCGCAACAGCTGTAGTCTTTTTTTTAATGTTCAAACACGAGGCCTTATCGACTCAAAATGATAATTTTTAAAACCCTCATCTGGTTATTGTTGTTCTGACTGGAACAATTTGGGAGTAAACAAAGAACAGCTGTTGTACACAGCAAGTATCCTCGCAACTTTCTGACCACATTGCAGTTATCATAGATACTATTCATTACATGCGCTATGAATGTGAAGTTTAATATCTTTTTAAAAATTGTAACTGGTTATTTTCTTGCCCGGTGCGGGATTCCATACGAGGTGTACTGCACCACAAGGCGACATCACTAACCGCTCAGCTAAAGGGTTAGACTCGTTAGCTAGGGACTAACGTGTCTTATTAGTAGTTTACAAAATTATATATTTATTTCTAGTTTTTCCCTCTAACCCACCCGATTAACCCAATGGCATATGGCCGGAACTCTTGTCGAATAACTCCGCTGGCTCACGTTTCCACAGGAAGGAGATAGTCGTAACACCAGCTTCCTTCAAACTCGTGTCGGCTGCTCTCGCTATTTTACATGCTTAAGGTAATGCATTACCTTCAGGCCGCGAAGGAGATGTAGGGAGAATGCTTTCGGTTGCTTGTCTGCAGGCGCCCGGATGGGCCAGAACACTACGCCGATCCACGCCCACGGGTGAAGGTGGCCTAATGAATGAATGCCTTACCCCGTGGGCGCTCGATATCCTTTTTTTTTTTTTAATTTTACATTGCTACTTTTATTAATCCCCATGGGGCAATTCTTTCTCTGCATTTAACCCATCCTAACTGTGTAGCTAGGAGCAGTGGGAAGCCAGCCGCCGTGCAGCACCAGGGGACCAACTCCAGTTCTTTGTTTGAGCTAGTGGTGTGTAAAAACGAGGCATACTCCAAGTTAACAGTTAAGGGGCTTTAGTGTCGAACTGTAAGTATCAACAATACAGAGATGAACTGACGCACGCGGGAGACTGCGTGCCTTACATAACATTGATTACAGCTAACATCCACTGGATGGTGCTATAATACCACCTGTAACAGCTCCCTTTCCTTTAAGTAAACAAATCACGTGTTGAAATACCAACTTGTGAACCTCACCCTAGACATGGTTATATCTAGATCTCAAAAACAATTAAACAGCCTGTCTAAACGCTGAACATTAGAACTAGTCCATGTGAGCTTTAGGTTCAGTCTGTTGGGAGGCCATATCAAGAGAGAGCAGGGGAATGGGGTGACGATGGGACAGCAGAGGTGTCCAAAGTCTGTGGTGGGCCCGGAGTCCGTGGACTGCTGTAGAGCCTGCTGGGAGAGGGTTGAGGAGAGAACGTGTATGCCCTCTCACCCTCCATCATTTCACTCTGGCTGAGACCCACTGCATTCAGATGAAGGCCCCTCTGCACCAGCCCTAGCGTTTTGTGATGGCCTTGGTTCTGCCATAAATAGATCGACTCGATTGCGACGATACAAGGAGCTCTCGACCTCTACCAGATATGACCGTGGGGCCACTTTCTGCAGACACACTCCCCGTTGCCAGATGCCCGTCCTGTCCCCTGGTAGTGGCTTCATCCGAACTGCTTCTCCCACTGCGAGCTCAGGTAAGTCCTTAGCAGTCCTGTCATAGATGAGTTTTGAGATTTGTCTCCTGTGCCGCAGTTTATCTACAACATCCGTAACAACGCGTGGCTCAAGAAGCGCATCAACCACTGGCAGAGCTCACTTCAAACGCCGTGACATCAGTCGTTGGGCAGGACTGCTGTCCATACCCTCCGTTGGGGTGTTTCTCCATTGTAAGATTGCCTTCAAGGCATCCTCGCCATCCCGTAGTGCTTTCTTGCACAGGTTCTTTGCGATTTTAACCGCTGCTTCCACCTTCCCGTTGGCGTTGGGATGCCTTGGTGAGGAGGTGATATGGTCAAACCCCCACTCCACAGTGAATTGGTGGAACTGAGTACAGGCAAACTGGGGCCCATTGTCGGAAATGACCCTTTCAGGTTGCCCATAACGAGCAAATTGAGCCTTGCATCGTTTTATTGTTGTCTCCGCGCTAAGGTCTGGCAGAACATCAATCTCCCAGAAATCTGAGTAGTGCTTAACTACCATCCGAAAGTCTTTCTCACTGTGTGGGAAAAGATCCAGACTTATGATTTGCCAGGGGCGTGTGGGCAGTTCATGGCTCAGCATTGTCTCTTTTTGCTGCTCAATCGCATACTCATTGCATGTAGAGCATTTACTGACATAATTCTTGATTTTGCTCTGCATTCCAGGCCAGCATATGGTCTCTCGTGCTTGTCTGTAGCAGGCCTCGCCACTGATGTGACTGCCATGTACTCTGGCAAGCATCTCAGGATGCAATGATTTTGGGATCACCACTCTTTGCCCCCTAAACAAGACTCCGTTCTGGACACTTAGTTCCTCTTTGATAGGCCAGAACTCTCTGACTGCCTGCTTTGTTTCATCCTTATCAGCGGGCCAACCCTTCAGGATAGTAGACTTCACGACTTGCAGCTGTCTGTCATGTCTGTGTGTTGCTGTATCCGTAGCAGCCTTTTGTCTGTGACATTCAGATAGTCGGCCATATTTATGTGCTCAATTGCCAGCTGCTCGTCCACCATACTGCAGACTGTGTGCTCTGCATGAATAGAGCCAGAGAGTGTTTTGGAAGTGACAGCCCTGCTTAATGTGTCACTTACAAATATGTCCGGTCCTGGTTTGTAGATCACCCTCAGGTTATAATTCTGAAGAGCCAGTAGCATGCTCTTCAAGCGCTTGGGAGCACTGAGGAGAGGCTTGCTGAAGATTGCTACGAGGGGCTTGTGATCTGTCTCTACCGTACAGATAATGATGGAAATGCTGGCAGGCAAATACTATGCTGAGGCATTCCTTCTCTATCTGCGCATAGTTTTGCTCTGTAGGTGTGAGTGCCCTTGACGCGAAAGCAATAGGCTGTCCCTCCTGCATCAGACAGCAGCCCATACCATGCTGGCTGGAGTCACGCTGTACTGTGATGGGTTTTGATACATCATAGTATAGCACAGGCGTCTGTGTCACAAGCTGTTTTATCTCCCTGACAGCTGCATCGTGCTTCGGCAGCCAGTGCCAGACTGTGTCCTTGTCTGTGAGTCTCCTCAAAGGCTCGCATACTTCTGAGAGCCGCGGGAGAAACTTAGCCAAGTGCGTGACGAATCCGATGAGTCTCTGCATACCCTTGACATCGGATGGGGCTGGCATGTCCAAAACCATTCTTACTTTCTCCAGGTCAGCTTTTAGACCTGCAGCCGACAGGATGTTGCCATGGAACAGCACCTCAGACACTCTAAACTGAAGCTTCTTGACACTGAGCCGCAGTTACACTTGTCGACAGCGGTCCAGAAGGGCTACCAGCTTGTCATCATGGTCCTTGTTTGCCTCTTCCTCGCTGTCACCACAACCAACGATGAGGATGTCGTCAGCTATAGGCTCCACTCCCTCAAGCCCTTCCAACAGCTCATGCTGTTTCCTCTGGTAGACCTATGGGGCTACTGACACACCAAACGGAAGTTTCAACCATCTCTTCCGGCCCTAGGGGGTTCAAAAGGTGGTCATGAGGCTGCTAGCCTCATCCAGTTCACACTGAAGAAAAGCATCTCTTGCATCGACCAGTGTGAAGACCTTGGCTTTAGGCAGCTTATAGAGCACATCCTCCAGTGTGGACATGAGGTAATGCAAGCGTCTGAGGGCCTGGTTGAGATGGTGTGGCTGTAGACATATACGCAACTTTTCTTGTCTTTTGACTATGACCATTATGCTGATCCAATCCGTGGGCCCACTGACTGATATGATATGACCCTCTCTTTCATATCAGTCGAGCTCAGCCTTCACAGCTTCCTTCATAGCCACCAGAACATTGCGTGGTGCACTCTGCACTGGCTGAACCGCTGGATCCAAGTCAAAATGAATCTCTCCGGGGAGTGCCTCCACAGGACCAGTGAAGACAATCCTGATATGCTCTGATGACTGTACTTCTGGTGAGAGACATGGTGAGGCTGTCGTCCACTGCATTGAGCCCTTCTACTCTGAGCTTCTCTGAGATGGTAAAGTGTATGAGCCCCATCTCCTCTGATGTGGACCCTGACAACAGTGGCAACTGTCGTGTATTTACAACCTCAAAATCCAGCTTGTATTTGCTGCCCCGTACAACACACTCAGTGGTAAGGACCCCAAACGATGGCAGACCTTGGTCTGAGTACATTTTCAGTGTGGTGCTATTATGCTGTAGTTTCTCTCTGGGAGCTAGCCTCTTTTTGTCCCTGAGACTCATGAAATTGCAAGTAGCTCCTGAGTCAAGCTGGCATCTCTGTAGTTTGCCATTCAGGCGGAGATTGACAAACCATTTCTTGCCTTTTGTTCCCACTGCACCAATGCTTTCTGTTGCATACACATCCATAACTGTGTTGTCTTTATTCATGTTCAGTCCCTCAACTGCGTGGAGTTTACCATCCTTTTTCTTATTTTTATTACAAACTCTCACAAAGTGATTGGCTGTGCCATAAGCATTGCAGGTCTTGCCATACGCTGGGCAGTGTTCTCTTCCCCACTCATGTGCTGTGCCACAGTATTTGCATGTGGAGAGGCCCCCACCTTGTGATCTGGGGTTCCCACTCATTTTCTGTGTAGTACTGGCTGATCTCTTGAATATTTGTTTCCCTACAACATTGACATTGTCCACAAGTGATCTCTCCTGCTCCATGGATCTCAACTGTAAATCACTCAGTTCTGCTGCTCTGCATGCTTCAATAGCACTGACTAGAGTCAAGTCCTTTTCCCTTAACAACCGTCTGCGTGTGCCCTCTTTAGCAATGACTATTCTGTCCTTGATTAAGTCATCTCTTAAAGCTCCATATTCACATGTGGAAGCTTTCTCCCTGAGCCGTGTCACAAAACAGTCTACTGTTTCACCTTCCTCTTGTTTACAACAGCCAAAAACGTAGCGCTCATAAATCACATCTTTAGCAGGTTTGAAATACCTTTCCAGTGAGTCCAGTATGTCGGTCAGATTTAAGTTGTATTGGTAGACTTCTCCACATTCAACTCCCATGAAACTCCTCAGAGTCGCCGCCTGGACCTTCTTGTCCTTGTCCACCAGCCCTGTGGCTAAAGCATAATGTTCATATTCTGCTCGGAAGATTTCCCAATTCGCACTCGGGCTGCCACTGAGCTTCATCGGAGCAGGCGGGGGTATGGTGGCGGCCATGCCTATTCACTGCTGTTACTGCGGTACGGCTAGCTAGCATTAGCAAAACAAAACACTTGCAAAACTCGCTTGACGGCTCGGTATCCCTTCAGCCACCAAATCGCCGAATCAAAGGTCCAGTTCTGACACCATGTTTGAGCTAGCGGTGTGTAAAAACGAGGCATACTCCAAGTTAACAGTTAAGGGGCTTTAGTGTCAAACTGTAAGTATCAACAATACAGAGATGAACTGACGCAGTCGCCTTACATAACATTGACTACAGCTAATATCCACTGGGTGGTGCTATAATACCACCCGTAACATTCTTCTTTCCTTTGCCTTGGTCAGGGGCACAGACAGGAGTATTAACCCTAACATGCATGTCTTTTTGATGGTGGGGGAAACCGGAGCAAACCCACTGCAGACACAGGGAGGACATGCAAACTCCACACAGGACGACATGGGATGACCCCCAAGGTTGGACAACCCCGAGGTTCGAACCCAGGACCTTCTTGTTGTGAGACGACAGCATTAACCACTGGGCCACCATGCCACCCCAATCCTAATCATGTGAAAAATTTAGATTAGAGCGTACCTGTCACCTTGTAATCTAACCAGTTTTGTTGTAATGCATTAGTGTAGAGGGGCAAAGAGTGCATATTGGCTTCAATATGAAAGAAGACAGATAAGTATGCCTGGTCCAATAAAGAAACCTTTAATCGACACATGTTGTCTCATGTTTTTGTATCATGACCTTCAGTAAACCAGAGTTAAAAAGTTTCCAGTTTAATTGTGTTCTGGTTGCAAGACCTTCTTTTTGCTTATGTCTGAATCTCAGATTTTGGATTAAAGGGCTTGCAGTGTTTTGGTGATGAGACACAGATAAAGTAAAAAATACAGGCAATGTCATACAAGAGGAAGAAGATAAGCTAAGTAGGCCTCGCCTCTAGCAAATCAGTTTTTACGGCTGTGGCTGTGCAATAGTACAACTTAAGTGCTCAAAGCATAAAAACATGTTATGACAAAGATAACATCTCAAAGTGATTTTTTATTTTTTTTTATTTTGATATACGTTATTGATCCCCGTAGGGAAATTATGCTCTGCATTTAACCCATCCTAGTTGTGTAGCAAGGAGCAGTGAGCAGCTGCCATGCAGCACCTGGTGACCAACTCCAGTTTGTCTTGCCATGCCTCGGTCAGGGGCACAGACAGGAGTATTAACCCTAACATGTATGTCTTTTTGATGGTGGGGGAAACCGGAGCACTTGGAGAAAACTTAACGCGGACATGGTGAGAACATGCAAATTCTACACAGAGGATGATCTGGGATGACCCCCAAGGTTGGACAACCCTGGGGTTCAAACCTAAGACCTATGTGTATTTGCTGTGAGGTGACAGCGCTAACCACTGGGCCACGGTACCACATATAAAATCATTCCCATTGGTTTGGCCGTCTGATTTGGCACCAGTAGGTCGGCACTTCCTGGGTACAATAAGTGACAATACTTATGTACAGACCTAGTGGAGGAAAGGAAAGTCCAGCACTGATAGTGTTGGTGCCATGCTCTACCCACTGAGCTACAGTACAGAGAACCACCAAACTTTTGGAAATGGGAGGCATCAACAGGCAAAGAGAGAGGGCTGAGTGCCTCAGGATGAATGCAGGCACCCGTCAATAGGCTTTTATATGTTTCTGAGATAAGGTTAATGCTCCAGAGAGCTGAGGAGGCAGGCCCTCACCATGCACATTGCAAAAAGGTCAAGCATATTCACTATCTCCTCTAAAATGTTATTGACATACCTGGGCCCCTGCCATGGACTTGATAGAGCTGCATACTGTGGCTGCAGTGGGGCCTTACATAATGTTTTTCCAAAGTGATTCAGCTCCTGCAACTGTAAGGCGGACCGGGTGAGGATGGATGGGTATAAACACTTACGTGCTCTCTCCCACCACAACCAGAGCTTCTCTTCATTATACGGTGAATGAGTTTCACTCACCAGCGGCAGGTACGGAGACAGAGATTTGAGCTCATGGAAAACTACGAAATGCTCACCCACCAGAGCAGAGAATAATAAAACTTTATGCAGCACTCAAGTCTGCATGATGTCAAGTATAACGTGCCCTTGGCGACTATTTAAGAACTAGAAAATAATTGCAGATGTAAGCCATACATTTAAAGGAAAGTCATATTTGCTGGAAGGTCTTAAGTGAAGCAAACAAAGGTGTTTGATGGCATCTGTGTAAGTTCTCTCCACCACTAGAGCCTGCAACAGTTAAGATAACCAAAACAAAGTAATATTTAACCAGTAAAGTGGTCGAAGGTAAATACTTAAGTGCTTTTGAGAGGTGTAGAATCTGTGGCATGCAGGAGCCATCACTACATGTGTGATCAGTAACCACATGTGGGAAGTCCAAGATTAGATGTCCTTTGAAGTTTGCTGTCCTCATTTATTAACATGGGAGAGAGCAGTAAATGACTTTTTAATGGCATGTAAAGAATGTGCTAGTCAAACACCATTAATGAGTGCAGACCACAGAGTGCGTCAATGTTGTCCCAGTACTGAAACCAGAGACTGGAAACCAAAGGGAGATTAAATCAAAACAAAACAAAACAAAACAAAACGCATTCAAAGTTATTCTGAGAAGATGCTTCCGGTGCTTTGTTTGGTTGTTTTGAATTCTTTGAACTGAAAAACAACAACAACATTGAAATTCTGTGCAGCCTATCGTGGATTGAGACTCAATCCAAAGATAAAACCCAGAGAGAAGAATGGATCTATAATTTACAAGACAGTTTGGGTATTGTGATCTGATGGGTGGGGAAAAAACAACAACAACAACAACAACAACAACGACTGATGTGCATCAACATGTCAGGAAGCAGAAGGCTTTTCATGAGTGCCACATTTTAATGAAGCCGTCTCACTACTTCCAGGTAGTGTTCAGACACTTACTGTAGGAGGTCTTTATTGGGATGTTAAAACCTGCTCCCGTGCCATCTTCTTTTAGAGACGCGAGCCTCAAAAGAGCCCATTAAAAAAAAACAACAAAAAAAACTTCCCTGTTGCTGTGGAGAATAACCTTTGAATGTGTCCATCAATTATCATGGTTGGGTTCATTTTGTTGATCTGAGTGGCTTTGCGGTCATCCCTGTAAAAGCTCACAATCGAGCCTGAGAAACAGCTTTATGGTAATAAGCAAGTTGACTTGTTTTCATGGACAATTTCACACAGGGCCAATTGGTCTGATCTGCTGACTTGCAAATATGGAGCGTTTACAGTTTGTGCATCTATATAGCTGTACATACATGTGTATTAGTGTGTTTATACATCTCCGTCTGCAAGTGTGTATGCATCTCTACAAGTGTACTGTATGCATGGTTGTGTGTGTTTGTGTGTGTGTGTGTGTGTGTGTGTGTGTGTGTGTGCGTGCGTGCGTGCGTGTGCGTGTGTGTGTGTGTGTGTACAGGTGTGATGATTGACAGATCCAATAGGTCCATGCTATCACAGTGCTAAAAAAGCACAGGGTACAGGGTTCAGAACAGCAGTCAGTCACTTTAGTCTGATGGAATTCTCCTGACCACAGAAAATGTGGGTATGTTCAATATATGGTCTGGTATGAACACGAACACAAACACAGCAATATGTTGTTTTATTGGAGAAATGTAGTGCCCGAAACAGACTAATAGATAATTTGTACAGTACAGAAGCCTGTGATGAGAAAAGTAAGCCTCACATGGCCAGTTTCCAGTTAGGTAACATCAGATGTGGGTACTGCGAGAGTGTATCGTTTTGCTGAATGTACTGTTGTGTTGCATTACTGCTTCCCTGTGCTCAACCTCCGGGAGGAATTCTTCAAATTTCACTCACTGCAAGCATCACTTCAAGCGTTGGAGGTAATAGATTTTACTTTCAACTAAAATTTCAATCCCCTGCTGTTCCATAGTTTCACTTTGCATTTTCTTGTATGATCAGCTAAGGGCTCACAAGGCTGTGTCTTCTTGGTCACATCATTTCAGCTTTGGGTTTGTTTTCCCCTCATAATGGGCTCATTATAACCATTCAGGTGGGGATAAAATTGTTTTTATGAGCCCACACTGATGTAAAGTAACTGATGCAGCCCAATTTGTTGATCAATTTTTTATATATTTTTTTTAATTCACAGCGAGAGCCAAGTCTGGATCAAGATGAAGTAATGTTAGCATACTGTATAGTCCCAACATGTTTCATTTTGCACCACCAACCACAACCACCACCACACATACAATTTAACATAATTTCCCCCCTGAGAGACGCATACTGTAATCTTGCAGTTGTCTGCACCAGTGAAAGTGAATATGTTAGCATCTCATAAAGAGAGTCGGTGGAGCTTACTGCAAATGAAAAAACAGTCAGTAGAAAAAGTACGATTGTTAACCCTTTTGTAATAATTGTCCATAAGATTTGACAAAAAGGAGGTCCCGTTATGTTAAAGGGTTGGAGCATGATTAAAACGACCGGGGTCTTCAGTTCCAAGTGGGAGGCATGTATAAGACCTATGGTGTGTAAGAGCATCTACCAAATGGCATTAGTTTGCTTGCACTGGATTTTGTTCACACCTTGCCTGTTGTGTATGTACTGTAGTCAAAGCCAGCTTATGTACGATAAACATGAGCATCGCTCCTCCTTCACACTCATAGCTGGTTAGTGGTGCATCGCTTTGACAGATTTATAGAGTTGTTTTATAAACGTCTTGGCAATCATTCAGGGGATTATAAAACCTGCTAGGAAGAGTGCAAGAGCACGAGAGCGATAGAGAGAGAGACAGCGAGAGAGAAATAAAGTGGTTTATAGTTCTTCTAAAGAGCTCCTGGCTGACCTTATTATTTTCACATTTCAACTACTGTATATTTTATAGACAGACAGCTGGAGCCAGCAGAAATCTGTATTGAGCCCCAAATGGAAAGCCAGTTATACAAATGCTAGTGAGTAGTGTTGGTCCAGCATAAGATCAGAAATGAAACTTTCATTCATTCATTCATTCATTATCCAAACCGCTTCTTCTGTTCTCAGGGTCGCGGGGATGGTGAAGCCTATCCCAGGAGTCATTGGGCAGCAGGCGGGGAGACATCCTGGACAGGCCGCCAGGCCATCCACAGGGCATTCTGTAGTCGAGTCTATGTAATTTCAAAGTCTATGTAATTTCAAGTAGACAGATATAGGATGTTTAAATTACCATGAATTCTCTATGTTCACTTTAGTAATTCAACAAACATTTGGAAAAGCATTTGGCAAACAGATGCATTCACTTTTCAGTTCAATAGCTACACTTGAGGTCAACAGGTCTATTCAAAAACTTGAAATTTCAATGTTCATTTGTTAATAATTTGGCATTGAAATTAAATGAAATGAAACATCTCATAGTAAAACCTACAAACACCAAAATGTTATATTATGAAAAGAAAATAGATATTTTGTGTCCTAGGTTGGTTTGGTCGCTCTCTCGCTCTCTTTTTTTTTGAGGGGGGGGGGGGTACTTCGGGATGAGGTGGAGGGGTGAAGCCCACGGGCTGTTGGAGCGGTGAATGATGCCGAGATGCTCCAAATTCAAGGCTCGGCGCTGCCGAGCCCGAGCATAAACCAGTGGGCACACAAGAATCATGAACAAATCAATGACACCTTCATCACAATCGGACTCCCCCAACTGCAACTGCCGTGTGAATGACTCATGCTTCCTAGAAAGAAAATGCCAGATGAAAGGAGTTATCTAAGTACGGTGATGAGAAATTACAATGGCAACATAGAGACATACGTTGGTCTAACAGAGGAAACATTCAAAAAGAGGTTTAATGCACACGTGTAGCTTTAGAAACATCAGTTTAAAGAATGTAACATCTTAAAGCCATAATATTTGGTCATTGGTGGACAGAAACATTAATTATTCAACCACCTGGAAAATCCTCTCAAAAACTAAAAGCATATTCAACCAGTAGTAAAATGTGCAATCTATATCTAACTGAAGAATATTTGATCATTTCCTTCCATCCATTGTCTTAACTGCTTATCCTGCTCACAGGGATGCTGGAGCCTATTCCAGCAGTCATTGGGCAGCAGGCAGGGAGACACCCTGGACAGGCCACCAGGCCATCTCTCACACACACGCCCATTCATTCATTCACTCATTCTTAGGGACAATTTAGTACTGCCAATTCACCTGCCTTAGGACTGTGGGAGGAAATCGGAGCCCCCGGAGGAAACCTACACAGACACGGGGAGAACATGCAAACTCCACACAGAGGACGACCCGGGATGACCCATCAAGGTTGGCTTACCCCAGGGCTCGAACCCGGGACCTTCTTGCTGTGAGGAGACCATGCTAACTACTGTGCCACCGTGTCGCCTACTTTATCATTTGCAAACCAGAATTGTCTACACTGAATAACACGAATGAATTGGCCAGCAGTTGCAGACATAGATATAAGCACCTATTTTGTAATTATAAATAAATCATGCCAATTAAACAAAAGACAAATACCCCCCCCCCCACCCCCACTGGACTGCTAGTGATCACGTGTTTTTGAATTTTTGAATGTAGGCACCTCTCTCTTCCCCACTGGACGTTGTGCACGTGATGTGCATGACGAGGCAGTAAATGGTATGTTCTTTCCCGTGTAAATTTATTGACAGCTGATGATTGCTTATGGCATGAAACAGGCTTGGGCTGTCTCAGAAAGAATTTACTTGAATCACTGGATTATTTTGCTCCTTATTTGTTGAGCACTTTTCCTACTGTTGAGTGTTTCTCTTAACGAAGTTATTTATATATACACTACCGTTCAAAAGTTTGGGATCACCCAAACAATTTTGTGTTTTCCATGAAAAGTCACACTTATTCACCACCATATGTTGTGAAATGAATAGAAAATAGAGTCAAGACATTGACAAGGTTAGAAATAATGATTTGTATTTGAAATAAGATTTTTTTTACATCAAACTTTGCTTTCGTCAAAGAATCCTCCATTTGCAGCAATTACAGCATTGCAGACCTTTGGCATTCTAGCTGTTAATTTGTTGAGGTAATCTGGAGAAATTGCACCCCACGCTTCCAGAAGCAGCTCCCACAAGTTGGATTGGTTGGATGGGCACTTCTTTGAGCAGATTGAGTTTCTGGAGCATCACATTTGTGGGGTCAATTAAACGCTCAAAATGGCCAGAAAAAGAGAACTTTCATCTGAAACTCGACAGTCTATTCTTGTTCTTAGAAATGAAGGCTATTCCATGCGAGAAATTGCTAAGAAATTGAAGATTTCCTACACCGGTGTGTACTACTCCCTTCAGAGGACAGCACAAACAGGCTCTAACCAGAGTAGAAAAAGAAGTGGGAGGCCGCGTTGCACAACTGAGCAAGAAGATAAGTACATTAGAGTCTCTAGTTTGAGAAACAGACGCCTCACAGGTCCCCAACTGGCATCTTCATTAAATAGTACCTGTTAGAGCCTGTTTGTGCTGTCCTCTGAAGGGAGTAGTACACACCGGTGTAGGAAATCTTCAATTTCTTAGCAATTTCTCGCATGGAATAGCCTTCATTTCTAAGAACAAGAATAGACTGTCGAGTTTCAGATGAAAGTTCTCTTTTTCTGGCCATTTTGAGCGTTTAATTGACCCCACAAATGTGATGCTCCAGAAACTCAATCTGCTCAAAGAAGTGCCCATCCAACCAATCCAACTTGTGGGAGCTGCTTCTGGAAGCGTGGGGTGCAATTTCTCCAGATTACCTCAACAAATTAACAGCTAGAATGCCAAAGGTCTGCAATGCTGTAATTGCTGCAAATGGAGGATTCTTTGACGAAAGCAAAGTTTGATGTAAAAAAAATCTTATTTCAAATACAAATCATTATTTCTAACCTTGTCAATGTCTTGACTCTATTTTCTATTCATTTCACAACATATGGTGGTGAATAAGTGTGACTTTTCATGGAAAACACGAAATTGTTTAGGTGATCCCAAACTTTTGAACGGTAGTGTATATCGATAGATAGATAGATAGATAGATAGATAGGTAGATAGATAGATAGATAGACATATCTAAATCTATCTATCTATCTATCTATCTATCTATCTATCTATCTATCTATATATATATATATATATATATATATATATATATATAGAGAGAGAGAGAGAGAGAGAGAGAGAGAGAGAGAGAGAGAGAGAGAGAGAGAGAGAGAGAGAGAGACAGAGACAGAGACAGAGAGACAGAGAGAGAGAGACAGAGAGAGAGATATCTATATCTATACACATACACACACACACACACAGTGATGGCTGGTGGTGATATTGGGTGGGTGGGCTAACGAATATAGCATACCCATCTATAGATCACACTGCAACAACAGCAACATAACATCTGAGATACCACGTTAGAGCAGAGACACTATATATACCCTTGTTATAGCAAGTGCTCTACAACAACACTATAGTGAAGTATAAGAATGGCCTGATGCCAAAAAACTCTCTCTCTCTCTCTCTCTCTCTTGCTCTCTCTCTCTCTCTCTCTCTCTCTCTCTCTCTCTCTCTCTCTCTCTCTCTCTCTCTCTCTCTCTCTCTCTCTCTCTCTCTCTCTCTCTCACACACACACACACTATCTGACTATTTTCTCTGTACACATTAGCAGATGCCATTTTTAACAAGAACAACATATGCAAGAATGATGGAATGATATGCTACATGATAGAACAGAATGCAGACTCATGTAGCCTACAGTCTCAGAAATGGGCTCACCTAAGAATCATGTATCATGTCACTTACAATGTCAGAAAGGGGCTCAGAGTGTTGCATGTCTGATACATATTGCTTGCTCTTTCAAAAGAGATCCACCCAAATGGTCGAGAGATTGTAAAGGTTGGCATCATTGTGCTACAAACTGTGCTGTGGATGAGCTCACATGAGCAAAGAATGTTGTCATCAAAGCTGTACAGGCAGAGGCTTATGCAAAAGAAATTCAGTGCATTAGAAATGGTAAGAGTCTCCGAAAAGATTGCCCCCTCCTTGCCCTGAATCCTGTCATAGGAGAGGATGGCCTGCTGACAGTTGGAGGATGCATTTCTCGAGCAAACATTGGACATGATGAGAAGAATCCCATCATAATCCCTGGACGACATCACCTTGCAGTGCTCACTGTGAGACATTATTATGAGCAGTCTCAACATCAGGGGCGACATTTAACTGAAGGTGCTGTACGCATGGCAGGTTACTGGATTGTGGGAGCTAAAAAATCTGAATGCTTCCTCATCTTCAGATGTGTTACGTGCCGAAGGCTCCGTGGCAGATATGAAGTGCAGAAAATGGCAGACTTACCCATGGACAGAGTCAGCACTGGACCTCCATTTACATATGTGGGACTTGACGTGTTTGGACCCTGGGCCATCTCTACTCACCGCACCAGGGGAAGCCACGCCAATGATAAGAGATGGGCAGTGCTATTCACCTACCTAAGCATCAGAGCAATCCACATAGAGATCATAAAGTGTATGGACATGTCTTGCCTCATAAATGCCATGAGACGCTTTATCGCCATTCATGGTCCAGTGAAGCAGATACGATTGAGGAACCAATTTTGTAGGAACATGCAGAGAGTTGGACATCCCCTCCAACTTAGATGAGAACAGACTGTCTAAGTTTCTTGCAGAACAAGGATGTTCATGGATTTTCAACCCGCCCCATGCCTCGCATATGGGGGGTGCGTCTGGACTCTATGATGCTTCAAATGGGACCCTCAAGAATTACTCACGAAGTGCTTACCACATTAATGGCCGAGGTCACTGCCATTGTGAATGCCAGGCCTCTGATACCTGGCGTTCATTCTGACGCCCACAACTCTACTTACACAGAAGTCTGGTCCGTGTCCTGTTCCTCCAGGCAAGTTTGAAGGTACTGACCTCTACAGACGCCACTGGAAACAGGTGCAGAGCTTGACAAGCCCCTTTTGGGGCAGGTGGCAGAAACAATACCTGTCTACGCTTCAACCCAGAAGAAAGTGGCAGGCTGACAAAGAGAACATCGCAGAAGGGACTGTAGTGCTTATGAAAGACTCTCGGTCCGAAAGGAATGACTGGCCATTAGGGCGTATCAGTAAAGTATTCCCGAGTGATGACGGAAAAATCCGTAAGGTGAAAATCAAGGTTGTGGATAAAGAAGGGATGACGTTTTTCCTAAGACCTATAACTCAAGTAGTGACATTCCTTCCCGCAGAGTAATGATAGGTCAGTTTTTCTTTGTGTGGTTATAGGCAAAGGTAGTGGCATCCAAGGATAACAGGCGGGGGGTGTGCTGTTAGTATTAGTTAATGTGTACCGTCTCTTTAAGAGTCTTCTGTTCACTGATGACGTCCCCAGCACCACAATACAGGAAGTGCAGTAGTTTAACACAAAACCTGGTAAAGCCTCGAGACGTTTTGTTCACGATATCGCTATTCTCTACATACATTTCATGCTTTTGGATGCGCTGTCGGTATGTCAGTATTCTTAACATAAGTCTAGTCACATTTGTTAGTCATATTAATTTGGCTTGATGTAAATATTTTGTATTTTACTGTATGAGTTCATATTACATGTGCCGTTTTTAGCGAATGCTAACACTAGCGAATTAATTGGTTGTGATAATCCGTTGTCATCAGTTTAGCCAAAATACTCACCTTAGTTGGTCAATAATAAGGTATATGCTAGAAATTCCATAGCAATAATACGCTTGAAACTCATATATCATTTTATAGTCATTTTTATTGATGTATTGTATGTTTGTTGCGTTGTGTCACTTGTAGTTTTACCCTGCTTCCCGTCAACCATTAAACGGAGTGGAACTAAGCACCCTCTTCAGCGTGGTGATTGGAGGAGGAGTTGTCTATCTGCCAGTTTATGTAGGGCGTATACACCCATTTCACGCTGCGGCCATCTTGGATTAAAAAAAACCAAGCGGTGGGAACTTAGCCACGCCCCCTTCTTACTTCATTGAAAACACTGTGTACCATCCTGCAACTCCTATCAGAGAAGGGAAAGAGATAAGTCTATATATGTGTATATGTGTATATACATATACTTTGCTTGCTTTAGGTTGTCCGTCGTGTCCGATGATGACAATCCTGCCTCTGTCACTTGTGAGTCTTCTTGTGGCTGTAAAGCCCAATCCGCGATCCACAATGTCTGCCACAGACAGAACAGGTGAAATCACTGACTGGGGGTGTAGGTGTGGTACTGGCTTCATGTCTCTTCAGACGTCTTCTGGTCCGTCGATCACCGCGGTCCTTCTCGAGGTTTTGCACCCCTTGTTGACAGAGCTGCCGCCAGATGGAGCGTTGGGCGGCAGTGTCTTCCAGCTGGCTCAGGTTCAGGCCGCACTTCTTTATGATGGTCTTCAGCTGGTCTTTGTACCGTTTTTTCTGGCCCCCTGCCAAGCGGCGGCCAAGATGTAACTGGCCATACAGCACTTTACGCGGTAAGCGCTCCCTTGGCATCCTGATGACGTGACCGAGCCATCGAAGTTGGTGCTGGGTGACGGTAGCCTCCATGCTGATGCAGCTGGTCTTGCGGAGTATTTCAGTATGGGGCACTCGGTCACGCCAGGTTATCCTCAGGATGCATTGTAGGCATCTGATGTGGAAGGCCTCAAGCATCCTGAGGTGGTGGCTGTACAGGGTCCACGCTTCACAGCTGTAGAGGAGAGTCGTGATGACAACTGCCAAGTAGACAGATATTTTGGTGTGGAGGTTGAGGTCTTTGTTTTGAAAGACCCTTCTCCTAAGTCAGCCAAAAGAGGATGACGCTTGTTTAATCCGGTTTTGCATCTCCCTGTCGATGCTGCGGTCGTCAGAGAGGAAGCTGCCCAGGTATTTGAAGGATTCCACTGTTGCAAGTGGTTTGTCGGAGATGTTGAAGGTTGGTGAATGAGATGGAGGAGTAGATGCCCACTGGCATACTACTTCAGTCTTTGTCACATTTATAGAGAGCCCCAGCCTACCATACGCCCTTGCAGCAGCTGCAAGGGTAGCTTGTAGTGCCTCGGGTGTGTGGGCCACAACTGCACAGTCATCTGCGTACTGTAACTCGATGATGTGCTCCGATGTCATTTTTGTGACCGCTTGGAGCCTACGGATGTTAAATAGGTTTCCATCTAGTCTGAAGTCCACAGTAACCCCACTGTCCTTCCTGATTTCCTTGTGGAGCAGCAATGTCACACACAGGAGGAATATGTTGAAGAGAACTGGAGCAAGGATGCACCCCTGACGTACCCCGGTGCACACCCTGAAGGGCTCGGATTCCTGGCCTCCAATGGTCACACGTGCCATCATCCCCACGTGAAATCTTTGAAGGATGTTGACAAACTTTCGTGGACAGCCAAACTTCAGGAGGATGTTCCATAGGATGTCCCTGTTGACTGTGTCGAAAGCCTTTGACAGGTCGATGAAGGCTATGAAGAGGTTCTGATGTTGCTCCCTGCACTTCTCTTGGAGTTGCCGTGCTGTGAACACCATGTCCACAGTACTCCTATTCCTCTTAAATCCACACTGTGACTCAGGCAACAGCTCCTCTGAGATGTGTTTTACCAGCTTGTGTAACATGAGTTTGGCCAGAACTTTTCCAGCAACAGCCAGTAGTGAAATGCCACGGCTGTTGCCACAGAGGGACTTGTCTCCTTTGCCTTTATATATGGAGATGATGTTAGCATCCCTCCACTGCTGAGGGACAGTTTCGTTCTTCCATACGTGTGAGATGAACAGGAAAAGTGCACGGGTGCAGAGGTAGCCTCCCTGTCTAAAAATCTCTGCAGGGATACTGTCAGGGCCAGGGGTCTTGTTATTTTTCAGCGACCTAACTGCACAATGAACCTCTTCAAAGGTTGGTGGAAGGTCAAGGTCTTGGATGGTGGGGCGGACAGGTAGTTCATCCAAGATCGAGGGATCTGTTGGGGAGGGCTGGTTCAAAAGAGTCTCAAAATGTTCTGCCCATCTTTTTGTGATGAGTTTCTGGTCCTTTATGAGGGTGGTACCATCATCAGACTTCAGGGGGGAGACAGAGCAGTTTCTTGGGCCGTAGATGGTTTTCACTGCATCATAAAAGTTGTGCATATCATTTCTATCGGCATGGGATTGTATTTCATTTGCCTTCGATATCCACCACTCATTCTGCAGGGCACGCAATTTTGACTGCACCTCTCTCCTGGATGCTTGCCATTGTTGCCGGAGTGTAGCTGATGTGGGATTGTTGAGGACAGCACTGTGGGCTTTATGCATGCCTTTGAGTATGGAAGTTATTGTGCCTGTGTTGTCATTGAACCAGTCCTGGTGTTTTCTGCTCTTGTAACCGATGGATTGGGATGCTGCCTTGTAGAGTCTGGAGCTCACGGAAGACCATTTCCTGTCAATGGAATCATCCGTGCTCAAGAGAAGCTCAATGTCTTCCAGGTTCTCAGCCAGAGAGAGGCGGAGATTGTTCTGGACCTCAGCCTTTTCTAGCCGGGTACAGTCAAGCCTCTTCTTTCCTGACCTTTGGAGACGAACAGCAGGGCGTACCTCCACCTGGAGCCTGGTCATGATGAGCCGGTGATCTGTCCAGCACTCAGCACCTCTCATTGCACGAGTGAGTAAGACGTCTTTTGTATCAGCACGTCTCACAATGATGTAGTCCAATAGGTGCCAATGTTTGGAGCGTGGGTGCATCCAGGATGTTTTGTGCTTATTTTTTAATTGGAAGAGGGTGTTTGTGATGGTCAAGCCATGCTCAGCACAGAGGCTTAGGAGGCGCAGTCCATTCGCATTGACTTTCCCAATGCCATGCCCACCAATGACACCACTCCACACCTTGTTGTCTTTCCCCACTCTGGCATTGAAATCGCCCAGCAAAAAGATCTTGTCCTCCTTGGGTATATGACAGAGAGCCTCATCTAGTGACTGATAGAAGCGGTCCTTTACGTCATCCTCTGATGGCAGTGTTGGTGCATAGGCACCTAGGAGGGTGGCATAACGTTTCTTGGCCAGAGGGATCCTGAGTGACATGAGCCTTTCACTTATGCCAATCGGTGTTTCAGTGAGTCTTGGTAGGAGACTGTTTTTTATTGCAAATCCCACACCATGCTGATGTTGTCCTCCTGCAGGGTATCCCTTCCAGAAGAAGGTGTAGGTGTCCTCCTTCAGGGAGCCTTCATCCAGGAACCTGGTTTCACTGAGTGCAGCAATGCCAATATTGTAGCGATTGAGTTCTGCTGCAATTAGTGCAGCCCTTCGCTGAGGTCTTTCGGCATTAACGTCCAGCAGAGTTCTTATGTTCCATGTTGCCAGTGTAAAGGGAATTATTTTCTTTTTTTTATTTCGACCGCAGAGTGGAATGTCCCGATAGGTGCGGTAGCCTATCCAGGATGTTTTGAGTGGGCAATGTTTAGGCCACCTTTTCTAGGCCCCTCCCCAGTTGGGGTGAGCAGTGTGGCTCTTAAATAGGGCTGCTCAGATACACAGGGGTCTGCCGAGAGCAGCTGCCACTCAAGCCCAGCTGCTGGCGACCATGAATAGCCCTGTGCCGCTGGCGTGCAGGGGTCTGATTAGGAGCTTCCAGTGCATTCATACCTGCTCCCGTCACCAGACACCCCATCGCCGCCAGACTTTGATCCATATTCCGGTTGCTGGTCTCACCGAGGCAGAGGTGGATACCTGCGCAAAGAGATTATTTACAGTGCCGCTGGGGGTGCGCATGTCCCAGCAGCACTTCTTCACTGTGAGAGGGTGGGATCTGGTGGCAAGGGGGGCCCAAGACGACCAGCACTCTTTCACAGCTGCAGGAGGCTGCCGGAGCTCCAGTCTGTCAGAGGACCGCCTATCGTGCACCGCCATGCACGTTGCTTTTCTCTCAGGGTGTGCTCCCCTAGCCTTTGTCGTCCTACACTTACCCACAAGGCAGTGGGACAGTGGTTGGTCAATGCCAGGGCGTATCCACTTCACATGGGCCTGCGCATTAGACCTCTGGGGACCACTGTAGCTCCGAGATCCCCTACAGTTTAGCCAGGGACCGCAAGGTACCCAGTTACCGTGTGTGGCCACGAGGAGGCACTGCAGGAGTCTTGGCGGTAGAGAGGCTATGTACCGGCAGGGGAGACTTACGCACTCGGCTCCTCTTTTCACCCCCACAAAGAGGGCTAGCCGGCGGCAGTAGCTGAGAGCAGAGAGTAGCAAGCAGAAGCAGCATGCAGCATGCACTAACTACAAGCACTACTACCCCAGTATTACTGCACTGACGCATCACACACGCCCTGTGCATCACACACACACATATGTGTGTATGTATATACATACATACATACACACACACACATATATATATATATATATATATATATATATATATATATATATATATATATATATATATATATACATATTCACTAATCTTTCAATAGTGGATAGCTCTGTTCTGATACATCATCTTGATAACAGGAACATGTGTGGATTTATATTGCTTCCCACATGTATGACATATCCTCATGTGTCCAGTGAGGTTTGGGCGACTCTACCTGATCATGACTACGACGTGAGGCCCCTTTCTGTGGAAGACCAGCTTGACGCAGTAAAGAAACGCATCGCTTTCCTGGAGGACGAAAATAAAAAGCTGAAAAGTGAGCGTTTTGGTCTAGAACGCGTCCAGTGTGCGCCCAATCTGATCAGGTTTTACACTGGTTTTAAGGATTACCACACCCTCAAAGCTCTCTTCCTAGCTGTACAGCCTACTGCAGAGTCCATGGTGCGATGGACTCAAATGCAAAAGAACAGCCATAACCTAGAACACATTTCTGTGTCTGGCTTCCATGCAGAGCATTTATCGCTGATTGATCAGTTTTTCCTGTTCTTGTGCCGTGTGAGGCAGGGCTTTTTTGCTCTGGATTTATTTGTACGATTCAATGTGTCGCTGGCCACAGTCAGCAGGAACTGTACGACGTGGGCCAACTATTTGCTCTTTATGTTAGAGACCCTCCCAATATGGCCTAGTAGAGCAGCAGTAGACGAGCTAATGCCACCAGTATTCAGGGAATTCTACCCAAACACAAGAGTGATACTAGACTGCACAGAGATCCGCATCGAGACAGCTAGTTCGAAGGTTTTGAACACCATGACATACTCCCATTATAAAAGTAACACTACACTGAAATCCCTAATTGGGATCACTCCCTCAGGGTCAGTTAGCCTGGTAAGTAATCTATACACAGGATGTATTTCTGATAAGGAGATAACTAAGAGGTCAGGTGTTCTGGACCTCTTAGAGTCAGGTTATGAGGTCATGGCCGATAAGGGCTTCCTTATCAAAGACCTGCTCGATGAAATAGATGTAAAACTTGTCACCCCTGCATTTTTAGGCCCAAGTGGACAGTTTAGCTGTGATGAGTTCACAGACACACAGAGTATTGCTGGCTTGAGAATACACGTCGAACGGTCAATAAGACGCATAAAGGAGTACCACATTTTTGATGGAGTCATACCCCTTTCACTAAGTGGAACAGTCAACCAACTGTGGACTGTGTGTACTCTCCTAACAAATTTTCAGGGACCACTGTTTTAAACCTTTGTTAAATTCAGCTGACAAGAAAATAGTGCACACAACCTTAGATAGATTGAACCATATTTAACTTCCTTTCAGTACAGTCCCATTTTTTAGCCCACACCTTGAGATGAGCAATCACTGTCTTAGTTTAGGAAACAATTGATGATTTGAGTTGGTAGCGAGTTCCAGTTTATTGCTACAACAGAGTGACAGTTGACCCAACATATTTTAGTTTAAAATGAACCAACAGTTTTGTTAAAGTTAAAGGACAAAGAATGAAAATATTGTAGATGGGACAATCTAATGTATAAATATTGAATGTACAGTATAAAAATGAAATGTATCTTATTTGTTATTTTGTGATTAAACAGCTTCTGTGAATACAGCCCTGTGTGTGTGTCTCTCCTCACTGGCACAGGAGAGGCAGAAAGTACTGGAAAAAGAAAAGATCCAGCTTAGTTTTCATATTGTGGTAAATGACCGTAGGTGCTCGAGGTTGGTAGTCCAAACCATGTTTGCTGCTGCTGGCCCCGGCTGCATTGATTTCCGATTGAGTAAGAAGGGGGCGTGGCTAAGTTCCCACCGCTTGGTTTTTTTAAAATCCAAGATGGCCGCGGCGTGAAATGGGCGTATAGGGGTGGCAGAAGAGATGTAGCTTTCTAGATGCTTCTAGATGTTTTGATATGCTCCGCCTCCGCACGCAGAGAGCCCGACGGGTGGCTCCCTCTGTCGTCGGCGTGGTTCAGTCCGTCGGAGTTTTTGGAGTGAAAGCAGATTCACAGTTAAAGTGTATGAGCTGAGGAACCCTGAACCACAAGGGTTGGCCGAGGAGCTGCTACTTCGTACTTTGAACATTTGCTATTCTGGTGAGTTAACGGTTGTAGCTGTTTGTTTAGCGGTTAACCACATTAGCAATGAATGCACACATAAAAAAAACAGACTTAGACTCCACTTCTATAAAAAAAAAACTACAGTCGGGATAATCGAAGAGCATAAAATTTGTTCATGAATATATGTGATAATTGTGTTTTTTGTGAGCCTTGTGCAGCCGCTAATCAAGTAAAGTGCTGTGTGTAATCTCAGTCCCTTGTCTGCTAACGGATATGGGGCGAGACCACATAACACAACTACTACCCTCCACGTTGAAAGTTGACGCTAAAGGGGTGCCCAGAGCGTTGCAAAGTGATGAGGAGGGGTCCTGACCAAGCATCCATATGTGACGAGTTGGGAGTGAAACTGTTGGTGTACTGAAACACCTCTCTGACTCTGCAGATACCATGGGGGTTGTGATGGCTATTTGTGTTAATTTGTTCCCTAAGCACAATTACGCACTGGTTGACACATGCCACATCTGTTGTCTCATCAGTTTGCATAACCACAGCTGGTGTTTGCGATATTTCATCAGCCGTTTTTTGTCCACAAACAGCTAACGTACAATCAAGCAGCTCATTTTGGCTTGTCTTAGACGTGTACTTGGCAACCTGTGTGTTTGACAGGTGGTTGGCTAACTGGCTATCCAAAAAAGAGAACTGGTCAGCGAGGTCCAGAAACACGCCCTGCTGGAGTGAAGTCGGAGAATCATCGGACCTCCGCAGAGGTAGCTCATGTGCCCCACAAAATTTAATACAGATCACAATCCGTGAAAATGAATGCCTGTTTTTCTTTACCAGCTCATTGTGTCTCTGTATAGAAATGCGGTGGCCCTCATCAAGTTTTTTTTTTAAATTTTATTACTTTATTGATCCCCATGGGGAATTCTTCCTCTGCATTTAACCCATCCTAGCTGTGTAGCTAGGAGCAGTGGGCAGCTGCCATGCAGTGCCCGGGGACCAACTCGAGTTCGTCTTGCCATGCCTCGGTCAGGGGCACAGACAGGAGTATTAACCCTAACATGCATGTCTTTTTGATGGTGGGGGGAAACTGGAAACCGGAGTTGACAGGCGATGTTAACTTTACCCAGCATTGATAGCTTTACGCTATTGCCAATTTGACTTGTGCTGCATTCATGTTTCTTAATTTTGTCAGATAAATGTTTCAAATCCACAATTCCTTGTTGGGTCCAAGCCGCATCTCCCCCAAAAAGCCAGCATGGGAAACAGAAAAGTGAATTCTTAGCTACACTTGCCGTTAGCCAGTCCTTTTGTTGAAACCAAGTAACATAAAACTTATGATTTTGTAGTTAGTCCTTTTCTATTATTTGAACATCGCTTGGACGATGTGCCCCCAGTCTCTTCACTTCCAATTTTTCCTCCAAAGACATTGAAGAAAATGGATGAGACAGTAAATAATCCACTTCGTTCATGCTAACGCCCACAGCTGCCATTGCCACAGTCTCTTACTTTTCTCCCATCCCACTCTCACACAAGTAGCACTTTACTGTATGTACTGTCTGTGCTGTCATTGGTCAAAAGTCAGTGGCCTGGGGGTTGATTGAATTTAGCCCAAATGACCAGCAAATCAAGGGGGCGTGCCAAGACACCTGTCACTCACGTAACACGTAGATGAATGGAAGCTGATGCAATTGTGTTTGGGCTGTAAAAAAATTAGCCCATTTAGATGTATTTTGTGTTTTTCTTGTGACTATTTAATGCTGTTGCTGCTCTTAGGTTCCATCAAAATGTAAAATAATCTCTTCTAAGGTTTTTTAATGCATTGCAGTACAGGCCTGTTTCGTGCGTCATGCACTCATCAGCTGCTAATGGTGATTTATATATATATCTGTATAAAGATATATGGGTGGCACGGTGGTGCAGTGGTTAGCGCAGTTGCCTCACAGAAAGAAGGTCCTGGGTTCGAGCCATGGGGTAGTCCAACCTTGAGGGGTCGTCCTGGGTCATCTTCTGTGTGGAGTTTGCATGTTCTCCCCATGTCTACATGGGTTTCCTCTGGGGGCTCCGGTTTCCTCCCACAGTCCAAAGACATTTAGATCAGGTGACTCGGCTGTACTAAGTTGTCCCTAGGTATGAGTGTGTGTGTGTGTGTGTGGGGTGGGGTGGGGTGGGGTGGGGGGGCCTGTGATGACCTGGCGGTCTGTCCAGGGTGTCTCCCCGCCTGCTGCCCAATGACTGCTGGAGTAGGCTCCAGCCTCCCCGCGACCCTGAGAGCAGGATAAGCGGTTCAGATAATGGATGGATTGATGGATAAAGATAGATGTAGGAAACCTTTTTTTTTAATTCATAGCAGTACAAGCCTGTTTTGTGCATCGCGCACTCATCAGCTGCCAAGTTGACTTTACGTACATCTATCTTAATATTCCGTTCCTCATTTGTTGAGCACTTTGATCAACACCATTGATGGTTTTTGGAAAAAGAAAAAAAAACCCAAAAACGCTATATGTATATAATCCAGTGAGTCGAGTAAATTCTTTATGAGACAGTACAAGCCTGTTTCTCAGTGGATTATTTTGCTCCTTATTTGCTGAGCACTTTTCCTACTGTTGAGTGTTTCTTTTAACAAAAAAAAATATATATATCATCTCATCTTCTGCCACTTTTCTGGGGTCGGGTCGCGGTGGCAGCAAGCTAAAGTGGGGCACTCCAGACGTCCCTCCCCCGAACAACGCTCTCCAGCTCCTCCTGGGGGATCCCAAGGCGTTCCCAGTCCAGATTGGACATGTCGTCCCTCCAGTGTGTTCTGGGTCTACCCCGGGGTCTCCTCCCAGTTGGCCATGCCTGGTAAACCTCCAAAGGAAGGTGCTCAGGAGGCATCCTAAGCAGATGCCTGAACCATCTCAGCTGGCTCCTTTCGATGCGAAGGAGCAGCGGCTCTACTCCAAGCTCCCTCTGGATGTCCGAGCTCCTCACCCTATCTCTAAGGCTGAGCCCAGACACCCTTTGGAGGAAACTAATTTCAGCTGCTTGTATCCGCGATCTCACCCTTTCGGTCACTACCCAAAGCTCATGACCATAGGTGAGGAGTGAAACGAAGATTGACTGGTAAATTGAGAGCTTTGCCTTCCGGCTCAGCTCCTTCTTCACCACAATGGTCCGGTACAACGTCCGCATTACTGCTGATGCTGCAGCAGTCCGCCTGTCAATCTCCCACTCCATCCTACCCTCAGTCGCGAACAAGACCCCGATATACTTGAACTCCTTCACTTGAGGCAACAACTCATCCCCAACCCGGAGGGAGCAATCCACCATTTTCCGGTAGAGAACCATGGCCTCAGACTCGGAGGTGCTGACTCTCATCCCAGCCATTTCACACTCGGCTACAAACTGCCCCAGTATGTGCCGGAGGTCGCGTTCTGATGAAGCCAAGAAAACCACATCGTCTGCCAAGAGCAGAGATGCAATTCTGAGGTTCCCAAAATGGACACACTCCTCGCCTTGGCTGCACCTTGAGATCCTGTCCATGAATATCACAAACAGAATCGGAGACAAGGGACAACCTTGGCGGAGTCGGACACCCACCCACCAAAAACGTGTTTGACTTTGTGCCAAGAGTACGGACACAGCTCTCACTTTGGTTATACAAAGACCGGATGGCTTGTAGCAACTACCCCGGTACCCCATACTCACAGAGTGCCCCGGGGTTCACGATCATAAGCCTTCTCCAAGTCCACAAAACACATGTAGACTGGCTGGTCAAACTCCCATGCCCCCCTCAGCACTTCCGCAAGGGTAAAGAGTTGGTCTGTTGTTCCATGGCCAGGACGGAATCTGCATTGTTCCTCCTGGATCTGAGGTTCGACAAAAGGTCGGAGCTTCCTTTCGAGCACCCTAGAGTAGACTTTCCCAGGGAGGCTGAGCAATGTGATGCCCCGATAATTGGAGCACACCCTCCAATTATCGGGGTTTATTAGATGTTATATATCCCATTTATTAGATGTTATGTTTATATATATATATATATATATATATATATATATATATATATATATATATACACTACCGTTCAAAAGTTTGGGATCACCCAAACAATTTTGTGTTTTCCATGAAAAGTCACACTTATTCACCACCATATGTTGTGAAATGAATAGAAAATAGAGTCAAGACATTGACAAGGTTAGAAATAATGATTTGTATTTGAAATAAGATTTTTTTTACATCAAACTTTGCTTTCGTCAAAGAATCCTCCATTTGCAGCGATTACAGCATTGCAGACCTTTGGCATTCTAGCTGTTAATTTGTTGAGGTAATCTGGAGAAATTGCACCCCACGCTTCCAGAAGCAGCTCCCACAAGTTGGATTGGTTGGATGGGCACTTCTTTGAGCAGATTGAGTTTCTGGAGCATCACATTTGTGGGGTCAATTAAACGCTCAAAATGGCCAGAAAAAGAGAACTTTCATCTGAAACTCGACAGTCTATTCTTGTTCTTAGAAATGAAGGCTATTCCATGCGAGAAATTGCTAAGAAATTGAAGATTTCCTACACCGGTGTGTACTACTCCCTTCAGAGGACAGCACAAACAGGCTCTAACAGGTACTATTTAATGAAGATGCCAGTTGGGGACCTGTGAGGTGTCTGTTTCTCAAACTAGAGACTCTAATGTACTTATCTTCTTGCTCAGTTGTGCAACGCGGCCTCCCACTTCTTTTTCTACTCTGGTTAGAGCCTGTTTGTGCTGTCCTCTGAAGGGAGTAGTACACACCGGTGTAGGAAATCTTCAATTTCTTAGCAATTTCTCGCATGGAATAGCCTTCATTTCTAAGAACAAGAATAGACTGTCGAGTTTCAGATGAAAGTTCTCTTTTTCTGGCCATTTTGAGCGTTTAATTGACCCCACAAATGTGATGCTCCAGAAACTCAATCTGCTCAAAGAAGTGCCCATCCAACCAATCCAACTTGTGGGAGCTGCTTCTGGAAGCGTGGGGTGCAATTTCTCCAGATTACCTCAACAAATTAACAGCTAGAATGCCAAAGGTCTGCAATGCTGTAATTGCTGCAAATGGAGGATTCTTTGACGAAAGCAAAGTTTGATGTAAAAAAAATCTTATTTCAAATACAAATCATTATTTCTAACCTTGTCAATGTCTTGACTCTATTTTCTATTCATTTCACAACATATGGTGGTGAATAAGTGTGACTTTTCATGGAAAACACAAAATTGTTTGGGTGATCCCAAACTTTTGAACGGTAGTGTATATATATATATATATATAAACATCTAATACATGGGACATGTATTAGATGTTATATTTTTATATTTTAACTGCCTGCCCTTCCAGCTGTGCCCCAACACCACCTCACTCTATGATGTATGTAAATTACCTCATTTAATGTTATCTTCTTATATTTTAAATGTATGCTATTTCAACATTGCCCCAGCCCTTTACATCCTTGCTTTTTCAAAACAAGCCCCAATCCCTCCCCCATTGGTTGTAATGTTTTCTTTCCCACCATTGGCTGCTGTGCATCGTAACTACCTACCCCATTGGTTGTATTTCAAATGTTTTCTATCTTCTCATTGGTTGCTGTCCACCGAAATTAGGGGCATGACGCGGGGCAACATTCTTCTTTGTTGTTTAATCACATTGGCAGCTGATGAGTGTGCGACGCATGAACCAAGCTTGTAGGAAATGCATTAAAAGCTTTTTTCTACATCTATCTTAATATATATATATATACATAACTTTGTTAAAAGAAACACTCAACAGTAGGAAAAGTGCTCAACAAATAAGGAACAAAATAATCCATTGCGTCAAGTAAATTCTTTATGAGACAGTACAAGCCTGTTTCATGCCATAAGCAATCATCAGCTGTCAATAAAGCTACTCGAAGAAAGGACATACCATTTACTGCCTCGTCATGCACATCGCGTGCACAATGTCCAATGGGGAAGGGAGAGGTGCAACATTCAAAAATTCAAAAACACATGATGCTAACGGAGGTACGACATTCAAAAACACGTGATCACTAATGGTCCAATGGGGAGTGGGGGGTTGGTATTTCTCTATTGTCATGATTTATTTATAATTATAAAATAGGTGTTTATATCTATGTTTGCAACTGCTGGCCAATTCATTTGTGTTATTCAATGTGGACATTTCTGGTTTGCAAATGATAAAATATTTTTCAGTTAGACATAGATTGCACATTTTACTGCTTGTTGAATATGCTTTATTCTTTGAGAGGATTTTCCAGGTGGTTGAATAATGAATGTTTCTGTCTGCCAATGACCAAATATAACGGCTTAAAGATGTTACATTCTTTAAACGGTTGTTTCTAAAGCTACACGTGTGCATTAAACCTTTTTTGTAACGTTACCTCTGTTAGGCTGACGTATGTCTACATTTTGCTGTTGTCATCTCTCATCACCGTAGCTTGGCAGATAACTCCCTTCGTCTTGCATTTTCCTTTGAGGGGGCATGAGTCGTTCACATGGCAGTTGCAGCTGGGTTAGTCTGGTTGTGATGAAGGTGTAATTGATTTGTTCATGATTCTTGTGTTGTGGGACAATATTATTTGTTGAATGTTAGGCGTGCAGCTGTGACTAATTTTGATGGTGTTCCTATTGAATATCTTCCTCAGTTCATGGTCCGGGGTAAAGCACTTATCCAAAAGCTCAAAAAACTGCTTACCGATGTTTGTGGTCACATTGTCACTGTAGGGTGGGTTGTCACCCTACACTGACAACCCACCCTACAGTGCAGCCAGCTCTAGGCAAGCCATACAATGTACCCAACGTCACCATCAATGGGCATCGATTAAATGTGGCTGACAAATTCACTTACCTGGGCAGTTCTCTCTCCATGTATGTCACCATTGATGAAGAGATGACCATACAACTTGCTAAAGCAAGTACTGCTTTTGACAGACTCCACAAGAATGTGTTGAACAGGAGAGGCATCACCCAGGAGACAAATATTAAAGTGTATTGGGCCATAGTTCTCACCACACTGCTTTATGATTGCGAAACATGGACAGTTTACAAATGCCATGCAAAAACACTTCACCATTTTCACACCACATGCCTCAGAAAACTTGGCATAAAGTGGGATGACAAGATCCCTGTCACAGAGGTCCTCACTTGCTCAAGACTGCCGAGTATACACACCATCCTCATGCAATCACAGCTTCGTTGGGTGGGCCATGTAGTTCGCATACCAGACCACTAGCTCCCAAAGAAACTGTTATATGGCAAACTCAAGCAAGACAAGCGCTCCCATGGTGGTCAAAAAAAGCATTTCAAAGACACCTTGAAGGTTTCGTTAAAGGCCTTCACAATCAACTACAACACATGGGAACAGAAAGCTCTGAACAGAGGAGAGTGACGTGCAGCTGTCTGAAATGGTGCAAAACACATGAGGCCACCAGTATTGCTGCAGCAGAGAGCCGCAGGCCCACACTGCCAAAGAAGATTAAGGGCACAGATTGGATTAACCAGCCATCTTCGCACCCACAGAAATCGACCCCTACAGGATGACTAGATGGTCCTCACTGCTGCGACCACCCTACATCACTGTAGGGTGGGTTGTACCGGGTGATGTTTTGTTTTCTGCTACGTTTGTTGATTTGCTGGCAGTTAGTATTTAATGGTGGGTTGTATTTGAGCTTAAAATTATAGCCACTCTTTTGTAATGATTCTTGGTATGGGGGTGTAGAAGATGGACTCATTAGATGATCATTTTGAGAGTCTTCGATTAATGCCATCTGGGAATTTCTTCAAGATGGAAGGTGGGGCGGTTGCTTTGTTGGGTTTGATGTATGGCTTGTATGTGCCATTCCTAAGGTCCATTGAGATGTCCAGAAAGTCAACTTGTTTTTTGTTAGCTTCAATAGTGATTTTTAGCCCATTGTTGCAGATTGTTTTCTTAATTTACTTGACCTCTCTTGGTGTTTTGTTGGTGTTTGTTGCAAATTGCTAGCCCATCATCCCTATTTAGTCCAACATTGATGTCCAGGTCTCCTGTAGCTGAGACTACAAATACATTCCAACTAGTTCACAAGTTTCCGCCCTGTCGAAGCTGCCCATGGTTAAATCTATTTGCTACTGCCTTTTTTCTGTCATGGGTTTCCATTGTGGTACCAAAGTGAATCCTTCGCCTGGTATATAATGTCTCTGTCTTGCTCGGATATCCGTGTGTTTTGCGGCAAAATCAATGGCGTTGGATAGTAACTCTTTGCTTATGGAGGGGTAGAACTCGCAGATATCAAAACATACAAATTTGCAGTTCTTCTTGTCATCTATGTGTAGCATGGTTAAAAACGTCATAACCAAAAAATGTTATATAATTACACAAAGTATCACCACATTTTATATATATATATATATATATATATATACTTTTACGCTTGTGTTTTATTGTTTACATTTTAATTCCTTTATTTTACTTTTACATTTATTTTTATATTCATATGTGTTACTTATTTTATATTTTTTTTAAGCTTGTGCAGTACTTTGGTTAAACTGTGGTTGTTTTAAATGTGCTATATAAATAAACTTGACTTGACTTGACATTATTATTATTATTTTCATTGCCAACATTGTTATTTTATTTTATTATATCATCAGGAAACGCTTATAGTAGCCCCTCCTTGTTGTGACCCCATTTCCTGTTAGTAGCCCCTCCCTGTTGTGACGCCATTTCCTGTTAGTAGCGCCAAAACGTATGTTCCCCCTGACTTCCGCCTCTTTCCCGCTTTGGACATGTAGAAAGAGGCTACAGCAGGAGTGGATCTGACGTTTTCTGAAACCTGTCCTGTTTTGTTTGTATGCGACAGAATACAGATCCCATGCATGAGAGAAGTTGTCCTGTCTTTCCTACACAACGCAATGAAAAAGTACACCGGTCACACTTTGTGCCGTATGACCCGTCCGATCCGTCGTCGCCGATGAGAAAGCATCGCCGCCTACTGCAGCCGCCGTCTTCTCTCAGCCCGCCCCGCTCCATTCATGTTATCAGGGTTAGCCTGCTATGCTAATAGTGCTACAGATGTTAGCCAGCTAGCTAAGCTCCGTGTTGAATGGTGACGACTGTGTGCGGGAGAAGGGAGATCGTATTGGGAGGACATTTTTTTCTGTCGAGTTTTTTTTTCTTTTCCGCAAATTGTGCTGGCTAGAGCTGTGTATATTTATTTATGGGTGAAAGAGAATTCGTTTTGTTTTAGGTACACTATTTCCTGTGATCTTGTTAGGGTATTTGAAGCCATAGGCTAGATGTTTTGATGCTGTGAATTTGTTTGCTTTTGTTTCATTATGTTTGTTTATGCACTGTTATAGCCTCATTGAGACATGTCTAGCACAGATATTTTCAATAAACCTGTTAGCTCTTTATCTGATGGGCGTGGTGTTACTGATGGTGTGGGAAGGGGACAGTTCATTCATGGTATGGGAAGGGGACAGTCCACTAGTGTCGGTAGAGGGCAGTTAGTATTGCCGGTTGGGTATGGGAGAGCAAGGTTTAGGTCCGTGTGTCCTATTGTGGGCGGCCTTGATCAGGGGAATGATGAGTCACTGTTTAGTGTGTCAGGTCCCTCTGCCAGTTCAACACCTATCGTACACGCCCCCCACCTGTCTCAGCAGACTTCCCCCCAGGTTGTTGTTACTACTGAAACACTGGGCAGTGTTATTACTGATTTAGCTAAGCAGATTAGTGACAATATCGCTGCTAGCTTCCATGCCATGCACCTGCTCAGCGGCCCCCGGTCTCAGTCCCAGCCTCTAGACAACCAGAATGAAACTATCGATCCCACAGAGCTTAAAGTCATAGTCCAGTCAGAGTCCGAGCCCCCTCCCCTTTTTAAAGGTGACAAGTCTGAGACATTTTCCATTCATGAGTGGGAAGATATGATGAGGAGATACATGAGCAGGATGGCCTGCGGCTCAGATGCTGAGAGGTCTGACCTGATAATGAGCAGGCTGAGTGGTAAATCTAGAGATGTGGTGAAAGTGTCACTCCGTAGTCGTCCTGGAGTCAGTCCAGCCGAGCTTCCTACCACAATATTTGTCATCCTCAATCGCAATTTCAGCGAGCTCACATACTCCAGCATGCCTATGAAGGACTTTTGTGGGACTGTGCCGCGCGTGTCAGAGAGTGCAATGGATTATTGGATCCGACTGAACAAAGCCATCGATGTTGCTGATGAGAGCCTCCGCAGGCGAGACAAGAGTGTTGAGGATCCGAGCGCTGAGGTAGTCATGATGTTTATCACTCATTGCCCAGATCCCAGACTGGCAGTGTATTTCCAGTTCAAGCCCGTGGAGCAGTGGACAGCAGCTGAAGTCCAGGAGAGGTTGGATGATCATGTGAGGAGTCTGAAGAGCACAGCTGCCCATCCCCAACACGCAAACGTCTCAGTCTCACATGAATGGATGGTGCCAGCCACTCACTGTGGCACACTGCACCAGCCTGTCGTGGTAACCTCTCCACGGGTTTTGTCTGCACCTGCCACTGCATATACTATTGTTCCCAGTCAGTCTCAACATCCCCCTGTGTTGGCCGCTCAGTCTCCTCCTATTCCTACTGTGCCTGTTACTGATGCAAACGTTCAGCAGGTTACCGCCCTGTTTGACAAGGTTCTGTCTCTGTGTACGGCAACACTAGTTACCTCGGGCCAGGCTCCCACCCAGTCCCAGAACTATTCTCACCAGATGTGTTCTTCTCACTCTCGTCCGCAGACCTGCAGAGCCACCAGAGACAGGATCCTACCATCGGGAGAGTCTTACACTTTGTTGAGAGGAAGCGGACACCTTCGAGGCGTGAGCGGGATAAGGAGAGCATGATGGTGTTACGGATTCTGAAGCAATGGGAGAAACTTACCGTGTTGGATGGAACCCTGTACAGAGTCTCAAAGGACCAAGTGACCAAACACAGGAGGTTCCAGTTCGTTCTTCCAGACTCCCTGAAATCGCAGGCCTTAGGTGGTGTTCACGACCTGGCTGGTCACCAGGGTCAGCTTCGTACATTGTCACTGGTCCGTCGGTGCTTTTTCTGGTACGATGTGGAGAGGGATGTGCGAGGCTATGTCAGGAACTGTCCCAGATGTGTGCTCAGCAAGACTCCAGAGCCGGCAGCAAGGGCCCCACTGGAGAGCATTACAACTTCGGCTCCACTGGAAATTGTGTGTATCGACTTTTGGTCTGCTGAAGATAACAACAACATGTCTGTGGATGTTCTCGTCGTAACTGACCATTTTACCAAGTTAGCACATGCCTTCCCCTGTCGAGACCATACTGCGAAGCGGGTGGCCAAGAAGCTGTGGGAAACTTTTTTTTGTGTCTATGGTTTCCTGCAGCGCCTTCATTCTGACCAGGGGGCTAATTTTGAAAGCGAGCTGATTGCCGAGCTTCTGGAGTTGTCAGGCGTTGGGAAGTCCTGAACCTCCCCATACCATCCCAGGGGGAATGGGGGCACTGAACGTTTCAATCGTACTCTGGGTAGCATGTTGCGTTCCCTCCCGCTGAAGTCAAAGCACAAGTGGCCTCAAATGGTCCAAAACATGACCTTTGCCTACAACTGCACGCAGCACGAGATGACTGGCTTTGCCCCATTCTATTTGATGTTTGGGAGGGTTCCGCACCTGCCAGTCGATCTGTTGTTCAAGAACGTCCTGCGTGACGAGTCAGTCTGCGACTACAATGAATATGTGAAGTCTCTGGCTGCCGATCTCCAGTCTGCCATGTTGCTGGCCCAGAAGAACTCGTCTGTGGAGTGAAAAAATCAGTTGGACCAGTACAACAAAAGAGTTAAGGGCTTACCTCTTTTTGTCGGTGACCCGGTCCTAGTGGCAAACAGAGGCGGAAGAGGCAAGCGGAAACTAGCCGACAAGTGGGAGCCGGATGTTCACACGGTTGTTGCTTCCAAGCCACAGTTCCACATCTACAGGATCAGGGACCGCAATGGTCGTGTGAGGGTTGTCCACAGGAACCTCCTCCTATCAGTCAACTTGCTCCCTCTCGACAACACACTGGTTATGGAGGGTGATCTTGTTCAGGGTGTTGACACAGTGTCCCTTGACCCCTCTACGCTGCACATGCCTGATCCTGAAGCGGCAGTGTCAGAGCCTGCCAGTGAGGCTGAGCATTCAGGAGCGGATCATCCTTATGGCAGAACCCGGGTGAACATGATCGCAGTGCTTCCTGGGTCTGTGATCAGTCCAGCCATGCAGAGATGGAGAGTGTCAGTGACTTACCTGTTGAGTGCGCCCCCTCCCCTGCAGTAGATGTCCTCCCCACCGATGATGCTGCTCATCTCACACCGTCCCCCGTCCCCTTGCCCCATGCCCCTCCCCTCACTGACATCCTACCTCAGAGCCCAGAGAATAGTGTTCGCTCTAGGTATGCCAGGGTAGTGAGGCCAGTTCATAGGTTGATTGAAACCATGGTTCAGTTCAGTCCATGCTTTACTGTTGCTCCACAGTCTGCCTCCTTTTTGTTTTAGGCCTAATGTGTTTATATGGGTAGTGTAATGTAGGCCTACATTGCTGATTGGTTTGTGTAATGTCCACTGTGGAATTTGCCATCTCTTTTTTTTATTTTGGTTGATTTCGTTTTGTGAGTCGTCGCCCCTTTGTGCCCATTTTGGTGAGGTGTAAAAGGCACCTTGTTTTGTCCGTGGAGTGGTTTTAGATATGGTTAAGCGCTTCGCCAGTCTGTGGCCCTCCTAACCTTAGTAGGTGGTAGGTATTGCTGACTTTATTGTGGGTGTTCTGTTGTTGGGTGATTGCAATTTGTGATATGTTCCAATTTTTGTGTAATTCTAGGGGAGTGAATGTAGCATGGTTAAAAACGTCATAACCAAAAAATGTTATATAATTACACAAAGTATCACCACATTATTATTATTATTATTATTTTCATTGCCAACATTGTTATTTTATTTTATTATATCATCAGGAAACGCTTATAGTAGCCCCTCCTTGTTGTGACCCCATTTCCTGTTAGTAGCCCCTCCCTGTTGTGATGCCATTTCCTGTCAGTACCTCCAAATGTTCCCCCTGACTTCTGCCTCTTTCCCGCTTTGGACATGTAGAAAGAGGCTACAGCAGGAGCTGATCTGACGTTTTCTGAAACCTGTCCTGTTTTGTTTATATGCGACAGAATACAGATCCCATGCATGAGAGAAGTTGTCCTGTCTTTCCTACACAACGCAATGAAAAAGTACACCAGTCACATATGTTCCTAAACCATTCTAATACTTGGTCCATGTTTTTCCATTGATTTACGGGGACTTTTTTCAAGATTTCATCGTTCATGTTTTCGATGATTTTTTTACTTATCTTTCCAATTTGGTGGGGTTGATCAGTCTACATGTTGGCTTGTTTAAAAAGTTCGGTTTGTGGTCCTTCAGGGTAATAAAGGCTTGGTTCTGGGCAGTGACATCAATGCGGTTGTTTAATTTTAGGTCCGAGGCGATTTTATTTATTTTATTTTTTTTTAGTCTTTCATCATTACCTCTCTTTCGGCGATCCCTGCGGCCCTCTTGTATGATTTTGTAACATTATTTTCTAGAAGGTCACCGTATTGCTTGGGTTTTAATTTGTAAAAGTTAGTGGTTTTGTCGGTTGCAATGAGACGCATATCATCTTCTTTTATCTTTTTTGAATCATTGCGCAATTTCTTCTGGAATGTTTTAATTGGCGGTTTAAATTTGATGTTTTTAATCATTTTGAGCATGCCATCTTCAAAGAGTTCCAATTTGGGGATGAACGGCGGTGATTTTGTAGATAATTTTGTAGATAATTTTGCTTTTCAATTGGTTTATCGTCCGCATTTAGAAAGAAAAAAGATCTCCATCTTACCGCTCTTATGAACTTCTCGGTTTTTGAAATAGGGCACTTCAAGTAGTCTTTCTGCATCAGTGCTGGTATGTTCTTTGTCGAGCAGCCGAAATTTACTTAGTTTAGTTAAGTTTATTGTTTATTTGACAGGGACAACTCACAATTTTACAATTGCACCAGAGTTAGCTGGCGGCTAATTTTCCATCTGCAGTCCCTGGGCAGACAAACAAACAACAATTAATACAGAAGTAAAAACATAATACATAAAAAAAGAAAACATACTATTGGACAGGCCGACAAAGAATAATCAAGACAAAATAAAAACATGACAATACATCAGAAAACCAATCCCAAATGTTATAAATACAATCTGATCTATTTAAAACAGTGGATATAAATAGCAATTTGGCCTATATGACAACAACATAATAAATATGGATTCCATCTATTCAGCAACAATAAATATAAATAGTATTCTGACCTGAAACATCAATAAATAACAACCTGACCTAAACTATGACAACATATGACAACTATGACAACTTGTTCCATCTTGGTTTCAAAAGTGCTCAGCAAGATGAGGAGCAGCTGGGGGAGTCCAGTTGTGATGAAGGTGTCATTGATTTGTTCATGATTCTTGTGTTGTGGGACGACATTATTTGTTGAATGTTAGGCATGCAGCTGTAACTAAATTTGATGGTGTTCAATCAGTAGCAGCTGATGAGTGCACGATGCATGAAACAAACTTGTACTGCTATGTATTAAAAGTTTTTTTCCCTACACACATATACACACACACACACACACACACACACACACACACACACACACACACATACATATATATGCATATTATATTTATCATGGCCTGTTCAGGGTGTCTCCCCGCCTGCCACCCAATGACTGCTGGGATAGGCTCCAGCATCCCCACGACCCTGAGAGCAGGATAAACGGGTTCGGATAATGGATGGATTGATGATCTGTAGCACTTACCAGAGAGTAGGAGTTCAAACTGTGTCCTGGGTGTGTGTGTGTGTGTGTGTGTGGGGGGGGTCTCTGCTGATTCTGTCTGCTCGTTTCTGAGCTCTAGAGGTGTACAAGTCCTGCAGGGTGGGCAGGGGAGTGAGCACCAATGATTTTTTTTCTGCTGTCCTTACTGTTTGCTGCAGTCTGTTCCTATCCTGTTTTGTTGCTGCTCCGAACCAGACCGTGATGGATGTGCACATGACAGATTCAATGACTATTGTGTAGAACTGGCTTAACAGCTCCTGTGGCAGACCAAATTCCATCAATTGCTGCAGAAAGAGCATCCTCTGCTGGGCCTTTTGAGGATGGGGTTGATGTTGGACTCCCACTTAAGGTCTTTGGTAATTATAGTTCCCAGGAACTTGACAGTTTCCACGGTTGTCACAGGGCTGTTGAATATTGTGAGGGGGAGCAGTTCTGAGGGGTGTCTCCTTAAGTCCACTCCCATCTCCAGAGTCTTGAGCATGTTCAGTTGTTCTGACTTCAGCAGAGCATCAGCTGCTCAACCTCCCCCCGATATGCAGACTCGTCGCCATCCTTGATGAGTCCGATGACCGTAGTGTTGTCTGCAAACTTCAGTAGTTTAACAGCTGGGTCCTTGCAGGTGCAGTCATTGGTGCAGAGGGAGAAGAGCAGTGGGGAAAGGACACTTCCCTGGGCAGCACCAGTGCTGACTGTCCATACCAGAAGTGACTTTCCCCAGCCTCACCTGCTGTTTCAGTAATTTCACAAGTGATTATATGAAAATATACATCAAAGTGATGATTTCTTTCCCAAATGTTTTTATGAACTAGTTTTAGTATTTGATTTAACACCTGTTGACATTTTTTTTGTTGACTTTTTTTTTCTCTAGGAATAGATGGTCTGTCTGTAAACAGACATGTTTGAAATCAACATTCATCACACATTTGCAGTTAACAAATGGTGGTAATCTGAAATAACACCTGTTCAGCCTCAACACACACGAAAAACAACAACATAATCATGTCAAGTGTTGCCTACCCTGCCTTTACTCAGCAACCAATTATACGAATTACCAAAGCACTTTGCATAGGGCACATCTGTGCTTTTAATTAACCAAATATTTGTCAACACACACATCACCTGATTATTACTGTGATTTAGCCTGGACTTCCTCTATGAGCATGTACAACATCCATCAAACAAAGGGACCTTTATTTTCATAACCTCAGCTCAGTTTGAGTTATCCTGTTAAATCTTCCTGTAACCTAGCCTGATTGCAGTGGCCTCTGTCGGTGTGAGCACTGGCAGCAAGTCGATTGCTGTATTCACTGTTGTTTGCTTTTCTGGAAAGACAAGAGCTTTTTAGTGTTGCTTTGCAATTGAGAAAAGCTGAATATGAAATCCTTCATATTCATAATTGAGCATTTATTGCCATTGTGGCCACTGATGGAAATGAAGACCTGCCCACCCCCTGGGCTAAAACATGAATCTTTTGGCTGTGCACATTTTGGTTTTCCAAAGTAAAGTCAGATGAATAAACAGGGTGGCATGGTGGCATAGTGGTTAGCGCGGTCGCCTCACAGCAATAAGATTCTGGCTTCAAGCCCCGGGGTAGTCCAAGCTTGGGGGGTCATCCCGGGTTGTCCTCTGTGTGGAGTTTGCATGTTCTCCCTGTGTCTGTGTGAATTTCCTCCAGGTGCTCCGGTTTCCTCCCACAGCCCAAAAACATGTTGGTCAGGTGAATTGGCCATACTAAATTGCCCCTAGGTATGAGTGTGTGTGTGTGTGTGTGTGTGTGTGTGTGTGTGTGTGTGTGTGTGTGTGTGTGTGTGTGTGTGTGAGAGAGAGAGAGAGAGAGGTGGCCTGTCTAGGGTGTCTCCCGCCTTCCGCCCAATGACTGCTGGGATAGGCTCCAGCACCCCCTCGACCCTGAGAGCAGGATAAGTGGTTCGGATAATGGATGGATGGATGGATGGATGAATAAACAGACAAACAAAGCAACCTAATTGTCAATAACAATCAAGAAGGAGGCTCTGGCCCACTACAAAAGATGCTGGGAGGTTCCAGTCCCATGCAGACAGAAATGGATTTGGGTCGCAGGGGATGTCTAACCCCATATGAGTGAGACATCTAGCTACTGACAACATCTGCTCAGCCAGATGTTTTAATTTTGTCTAGTGTTCTTCTTTCATTATCACCTTCTTTTTATCTGTGCACATTCACTTAATGTAAAGTGCATTTTATTGTACAAAATGTGCTTCAGAGATTGATTGATTACTTGATTGATTGAGTGATTGATTGATTGATTGATATGCACAGTATATAGTCATGTCAACTTGATTCATGGTAACATATATCCAGTTGATGAGGGAGCTGTTAACTGGTGAGTTACAATGGTTTTGTTGTTGTTTTTTTTTTGTGATCCAGCAGAATATGAATAATAAAACATTTAATAGCCTAGAAGAGGTCATGACCCCAGGTTCCCAAAGATCAGACGACATGAAAATGGTTTTCACTGACAATAGGACCCATAGGATGGGGGCTGTAAAACATTTCAATGTTACATACTACTAAATAGTAGGGCTGCAACTAACGATTATTTTGGTAGTCGACTAATCTGTCGATTATCTTTTCGATTAGTCGACTAATCTAACGATTATCTCTTTCACACCCTCCATCTCTGCTTCCTGAGGGCGCGGATCCTCTTCCGGGCTCCGGTGCACGTTTTACCTCACACGCTTAAGTCTGCACACTTGTGAATGTCGCCCTGTGTCTCTCTGCCTTAACATAACATGATCCCATAGCGAATTAAAATAATGACTCATGAAACATTTGAATTTGGAAATTGTTTTGGAGCTACTTGTTTAATCAAATGCATCATCAATCATAATGAAAACTAAATAAATACATGAAATAATACAAATGAAAGTAAATGCATTATCAATCATAATAAAAACAAAATAAATAAATTAAATAATACAAATTAAAGTGCAAGTCAAAACGTAAAGATCATGTGCAAATAATGTTTTAAAGTAACTCAAAATAGCAGCCTCTGCCCCAGCACCGCGGTTCTGATGGGGCTGTTAACCTGGTCCAGGAGGGGGACGTGGATCCACTAGGCTCCACCATCTCCAACAGGAGGGGAGAATGAGTCAGCCCAGACAGACTTGTTGGTCTTTTGTTTGCTCTGTGTGAGTGAGAGGAGCTGTGTGTGTGTATATGTGTGTCTTACTCTGATCTCCTGCAGTTCATAAACACATTAAATTGCAGTGCAGGAACGTGAGCATGTCGACGTGCTCTGGAGTGAGGCTGGCTCTCTTCTTTGAGGCGATGTTCCCAGCTGCTGAGAAGAGACGCTCAGAGGGAGTAGAAGTAGCTGGAATACACAAAAACGATTTGGCTTGTGATGCAAGGGTTGGATACTTTGCCTCATTCAATTTCCACCAAGACAGGGGACTTTCTGTCTTTGAGAGGGGCTGCTCTCCGAAGTACATCAGCACTTCATTACTGATCGCTTGGTTGCGCGCATCCTGTTCATCATTGGTCTCACTGTCACTGTCTGTTGAGTCACATCCAAGCAGTGAATCGAGAGCTGAAACAGACCTATTTGTAGTTCCCTCAGCTGAGTCTGTGGCATCCTTGTCAGCTGATGCTGCTGTGGCTTCTTCATTCCCACTGGTGTGCTGGTTATTCAAAGTACTCCCATCCTTGGACTGTAGGGCCAGAGCTTGTACTTTATTCTGAACACTGAACCTCTCCTCCGATGTCAGGAATTTCAGTTTTCGAAATCGTGGGTCTAGTGCAGCTGCAATGATCTGTTTGCTTGGGTCATCATCTGTGATGGTGACCTCTCTTGACCAGCGTGCAGTGGTCTCCTCTGAAGCAGCCGCCTGGAAGGCCTGCACAGGAGCTGTATCATAGGCAGTGTGGGTGGACTTCAAAAGCCCTCTGACTAGTGGAGGCAGGGCGGGGGCTGTCACATAGCTTTCACCACTCAAGTAGACAGTGGCACATTCAAAGGCCTGGAGAGCTTTGGCCAGTTCATCTAGCAGGGTCCACTGATCAGCTTTGAGGTCTAGGTATTGTTTCCCTCTCTGTGTTACTGCCGGGTCAGACAGAGTCGCAGTCAGTGGCCATCTCTGTTCCAGCATGCGAGTCACCATATAATAGGTGCTGTTCCACCTGGTAGAGACATCTTGGACAAGTTTGTGTTCCGGGGTCCCCATCTGTTTCTGCTTTGTCTTAAGCTTGCTTGAAGCCAGTTCGCTCCTTTTAAAGTGCTCGACGAGACACCTCGCTGCTCCCAGTGCTTTACTGATCTGAGGGTGTTTCAGTGCACGATTGATCACCAACTGTAAAGTGTGGCCTGCACAGTGGATAGACACCCACCCATGTTTTTCCTGCAAGATGTTTGCAGCCAGTACGACATTGGAGCCATTGTCATGAACAACTGCCACAATCTTGCTTGGAGGGATCTCAAACCTTTCCACAGCCTGCTCAATCCATGCAGCAATGTTGGGTCCAGTGTGCCGTTCTTCGAGTGGCATGGTTGTAAGGCAGAAGCTAGTGAGCTCCCAGTCATCACTTATAAAGTGACAGGTGATGCCAAGATATGCCTCTGTCGCGACACTGGTCCAGACATCAGTTGTCAGGGCAATCTTGTTCTTGGTTGCTTTAAGAGCATCTTTAACCTTACCAAAAGTAGCTTCATACTTTCCCTCCATAAGCTTAGTAAAATGAGTTCTGGAAGGTAAGGTGTAACCTGGATGGAATGTGGTGACCATCTGCTTAAATCCCCCATCTTCAACCATGGATATTGGTCTCATGTCATTGACGAGCATGTTGAGGATGCTCTCTGTTAAGACTCCAGCCATTTGAGGGGTGCATGAGCCTCTCTTCAGGATGAACTCATCCACACGCCTTTGCTTAGTACTAAAATAGAAAGAGAACAAAACAGAAAGCTGTATTAATTATCATCACAATTTGTAGGCTATGGTATCAGTTTATCTTAGTGTACTGACTAATACCAATTAAACCATTTAAATGAATAAATATCTTACAACTGAATTATTGATATGCTCCAACCCAGTCTAACTAGCTAACGCTACGACAAGCTACAGCTGATTAGAGCGCACTGGGAAAGCTAGTTGACTGTCTAGGCTACAGACAGCTCACGTTAGTACCGTGTCATGTTTTTGCAGACTGCAGATTGACTAGCTAAGTAAGATAGCTAGCTAATGTTAGATGGTGCTAACGTTCCCCGTCTCTGCAGTCTTGCCTGCGTTTTAGCCCAAAAAGTTCAATTTTTTTCAACTGAAAAAAAAGAAACCTAGAGCCCATAGCGCAGTAAGTTACTGCAGTCAGTGAATGTTAGAACTCGTTAACATTTAGCTAACGTTAGCAAACTTAACTTAGCTAGTTAATACTCCAGTCTGCAAAAACACGACACTCGGTGATAAATGACGGAGCTAAACAACTCTAAGCTGTAGTGTGCTACGCTGCAAGCTTGGTGCTGTTTAGCTAATGTTACATACAGCTCGTTGGTGGATACGCAGAATCCACATAACTGAAATAGCGTTCGCTTAGCAAGCATCACCCTTGAGACGTTCTGTTTTACAACATGTAACTTAAGCTAACGTAAACATTACGATACTGTGGCTAACTAGCTAAACTTACCCATGATCCGAAGTAGCAATCATCGTGGCTCCAGGGTGCTTGCGTTTCAAATGCTCGTGCATCGCCGTAGTGCTGCTGTGGAATGCCAATTCGGCTTTGCATATTCTGCATTTAACTGACTTCTTTGGCTTGTCATCTGTGAAATACTTCCAGACTTTTGATAGTCTCGGTCTCGCTGGTTTTTGCTCTTCATTAGCCTCATTCGCTCTCCTTTCCGCCATCGTTCATACGCTTTCTTCTTCTCTTCGTCGTTCATGCAAAATGCAGTTATATCAGACGATGGAAGCGATACTGCCCCCAGCACTTCCTATAGGGCATTGCAGTTACAAATGAACATTTGTGCGGTTTTGAGTTAACGTTACTGGCTCTGATTGTTTTTATACGACGCGTCGAAGCTAAAATTCTGCGTCGACGAGTTTTTATGATCGACGTCGTCGATTATGTCGACTAATCGTTGCAGCCCCACTAAATAGACGCTGATTAGGAACATCCACATTTGAGATCATAATCCAGTTGTGAATATTATTACTGTTGATGTGTGCTGTTGACTTAACTGAATAACTGTCTACAGTGTATTTGGGGAGATAAAATAAGAGTTACACCTACAGTATAATCATCTCTCTAACAGAGATTATTACCCATGAATAAACATGAACCTTGAGTGGTGGTTCATAATATGGGGGCGCCAAAGATCAGGGGTGGGGCCATGGGCGCGAAACCACTTATCTGAGGATGTTAAAACTAGATTTGTTAAACATGTTGCACAAAATCCTAATAGCTCACCATACCATTTCAAAAAAAATCCTTGTATGAATCTTTTCAAAAAGATGCCTATATTGCATTTTCCTCAGCGTTGTAGCTTCAGATCAAGTCCTCACCCAAAAATATTACACCTACTTACCTGCCTCCTCAAAGCAGAGCAAAATGAAAGGCAACCCAACAAATCACAAATCTTCATGATCATGTCAGAACAGTTAGCTAACGGATCCCAACATGGAGTTTGAACCATATCTGCAATCATTAGTCCTGGGATTTCCATGTCTGTGACGTCCAGAGGACTTTCCAATGTGTTCTGTATTAAAATAGCCACCTGTAGAAACCTTGCTTACTGTGCTTTGTCAGAATGTCAGAACTGAAAAAAAAGCTAATCTTTCAAATAAATGAAACCTTTGAGCTCAAGTAGGAAATACAAATTATTTAATTTTTCAAACATGTCCATCTGTAAATCTTTGATAACAACTAACATATTGTATTTAACAAGTCGGGCTTTAAAGTAAAAACTGTGAAGGCGTATAGTACACGCTTGTTGAATGTTGTTGAAAATTTAAAAACGTGTAAGTAGAGACAGACCAAACAATGATTTCTCTGTTCGCAACCTTTGTTTTTGTTCTGTCTTTAAAAATCTAATCCTGTCTCTTTCATTAATCTCCTGACTGCTGTGGCTTTAGGGGCTTGTGGTTTTCAGTAAAGCGTAACGACCTGAATGAAGCAATTGTATGATCTAGGAGGCATCGTCCCCACTGGCAGCATGGCCTGATCTTATGACCGGAAGACAGCTGCCTTGGTCCCTGCACCAACAAGTCTGTGTCCATCCCTGTCTAAGTGCCCTTGAGTGAGACACTGTGTAAGGCCTTACTGTGTTCCTCCAGACGGACATGCGAGGAAACAGGTTTTTAAACTACCCATGGTTGCACTGTGCTCTGAAACTCCTCAAAGAAAGACTGAAGACAGTAAGCTGCTAGATGAAAGTAGGATGCTTAGATGAAAGGAGTGTTCTGGATGCCTTCTGTAATTCATCCAACAAAGTAATGGGCGCAAATAGCCACCCTGGTGCTCAGTTCATGTCCTTCTTTTCAAGGCTGTAAACAACAGCTCAATGTATTTTTCTTTTCTGGTTCCCCACACACCCGGTCCAGATTTTCTCTGAGTCCACAGGTTTCTCTATCTGTCTGCTCAAACACACCTAGATATGCACATGCACACATAGACAAAACAAGTTTGCTTTTCCAGTATATGCCTCATTAACCAGATTAGTCACTACTGATTTTCCCTGCCCACCCGATGCACATACTACCTGCCACAAAGATCTTACTTCATGACGCATCACTTTGGAGAATGGGGTTAGGAGGTATTTCATGTGAGCAACATAACAACCTCTGCACAGTCACAGCTTCCCTCTTTTAGTTTTGCTTCACTACTGGGAAGTCCCCTGAACATTTGCTGTGAACAACTCAAGAGATTTATTTTAATAATCAGATTTGCCACTTAATGTGTCTTGGTAAGAGTGCAATAAAAAGTACATTGCAACTACACATTGTAGCCACTTTTATCTTCTGTTGCGTCTAAATAAATGGCTTGCAATGCTACAGGAATGTCTGATCCGGCACAAGGAGAAAAACATCTTTTTAACACTGCAACCTACCACACTTCCAGCATTTTCTGTTCCTCATTTTTGCCCCCTGCTCATCAACCATGTGTATAAAAATAAAAATGTCATACTAAGTGAATCAATTCACATGTAACACTTATGAGACTCCCTGTTCTCCAATTAAAGAAACGTACAGTCATGCAAACTCTCAGTAGCCACTAAAACTCAGACAAATCTGCATCAATACACATCAGCCATAGATAATGCAGACTAGATTAAGTCCCTCCGGGTGGCTGATGAAAAGGGTCTATAGTCAGTCTCATTATTTGACAAGCAGAATAAAAACTAGTATCTAAAAAAATAAATACTAGTGTTTAATTTTAATGCGTCAGCCATGTTTTTTATGGTGGGTTGCATTGAGCTGGTGGACTATGGACTTGTCGCTAAAAATACACTAGTACTTATTCTTTTAAACACTAGATGCCATTGTTAAGTTAATAGTCGCTAAAAAAGATACTATTAGAATAATGACTAGTGCTTTTAAGTTAGGTACTATAAAAAAGAAGAACTAGTGTTTGTTGAATTGTTGTCAGTATAAGAGCAAATTACATACTAAAGAACTAGTGGTTATTGAGTTTTTACATAGTAAAAGAGAAAAGTGACCAGTCATAATCAAATTAGAAACTCGTGCTTATTCCAATAGAGCTAGAATCGAACTTGTAGCATCTAGTGACTTTACAACAGCGACTAGTGATGGTCAGATTGGCGACTAGTGTTTGAAAAAGAAGTACTAGCGTTTGCATTTTAGTGACTGGTGACTTAAAATGAAGAAATGATGGTCTCGTCTGAGAAAAGGTTGACTTGAGCACCTGGACAGATGCGTTTATTTTTCTGTGGAGTTTTGTAGGGGGTCTAAGGACGGGGACATTGGCACCTAGTCCATGTTTATCCGTTGGAGAGTGTATTTGGATTGTAAAGCCCTCTGGGTCTGAATCGTGATTTTGGGCTGTACAAATAAAATCTTAACTTGTCTGACTCGACATTTGCTTCGAAAACATAAACCAACTTGTGTGTATGAGCTGAAGACATTGGTAAAGTTCACACAGACCTGTACCAATACACTGCCGTTCATTTGTGGGTGCTAGTATTTTGTATGATCAAAGTTTTGCTTGGCTGTAGATTGTATTACACTAAATAAACAAACACATAATGTGGTTTCTATATAACCCACAGCAAAGATCTGACTACAGAAGTGGCCTTTGGGATTGTTTGATTAATGAAGGATACATAGGCTACAACTTCCCAAAGGCAAATCAGAGGCTCTGGTACATGTCTGCACATGTGTAGCAGTTATATGGTCTACTCCCTACTGACATCCTGTTCATGTTCATATTGTACAGCACATTGTGTACCATGTGTATATTTCATAGCCAGTGCGCAATTCACGCCTTCAAACATATTTTATGCTTCTCAAGCTTTCACATTTAAAGAGGTGGAGACAAATATAGGGAAAGCCAAAACCTATTTATCATCATAACACTGAGTTAATCCTAATACTTGGGATCAATTTACTCGCACAAGAACGGCGCGCGCTTTCTCAGGTTGCTAATGAGGTGGAAGTAATGAGCTCCTGGATGCCGCCTTAGCGTGCCAGTCGTGCGTTATAAAGACACACTGCATCAAGCTTTAATATCCCTGCAGCAGCAGTTGGAGATGAGGAAATTTTAAAGTTTTGTTGAATCATTAATTAGAAAAGTAAGACATGCTGTGCTGTCGGAGCATGAACTAAATGTATAGAGGGTTGCTGATCATTGCCATCGGTTTACGTCCCTATCTAGCTCCCCTTTTGGCAGAAACAACAGTCTTTTCATAATGAGAGTTACATCATTTGCAAAGTACAATAAATGTTAAATGTACAAAAATTACTTTGGCGGCATTGCTGCAGATATATATTGTCAATTTGCATGGGATCAACATATGTTTTCTATTTTCTCTCGTGTCCTGTTGCTGGCAATAATGTGATGCAGGCCAAGTAAGCTATATCAAACATATTTATAAAAAAATAAACCTTGATCTCATCCATTGCTCGATGCAGCTGAGTGAAACTAGGTCCAAAGTCTGGCTCTCCATCTTTTTTGACAAAAGGCTCTCATGCAAATCTCAGGGTAATGGCCAAACCTCATTTCAGCAAGCTACAAATCCATTAATTCCTTTTCCATGCAGCCTGTGAGAAGCCGGGGTCTTAGCTCAGAGTTAGATTCAAGACTTTAAATTGAGGCCTTCATCTTTTATATGTGCTCTAGAGTTTCTCAGACCTCTCCGACACTCGCCAGGGTTTAGAAGGAGAACTGGCCGGGGGTTACTTGTTCGGCCATTCCCCATGGAGTCAATTCTCCCTCTCTCAAGACACACAAGCACTCCAAAGCCTAGGGCTGAAATGAAATCTCTGGCTCGGCACAGCAAATCACACGGGCTCTGCTGGAAACAATAGAAACAGGTACTGTATAGAGTGGAGATGGTTTTGAAATGCGTTGGAGTGTGTGTGTGTGTGTGTGTGTGTGTGTGTGTGTGTGTGTGTGTGTGTGTTGGGGGGGGGGGTTGAAATTCAACAAATAAAGTGGAGGGTTTGAAAGGTAATGGATTCATCCAGCGTTGGACAGTTTAAGGACTCAGACAATATATCGGTTGAAAGCAGCCATGCTACATTGGATGTGGGGGAAAGGAAACCAGCACATGTTTATGGATCAAGCAGGGCGAGCTTATTAGTGAACAGGCTCATGGTATACTGCGAATGTTCCTGAAAGCTGCTCTAATAGACTTAATATCTTAAGCCAACAATCGATTCATTTTGGAAGGTGAGTCAACAGAGTAAATACACACACCAAATAGAATTGCATGTACCCTTGGCCATTTTTCATAAACTGAAATATAATGTCATTCTGAAATGTTTTTGGGAGAATTTTCTCTCCTCTTTAACAATAGGTCGTACAAAATGTTTAACATAGCTGCTGAAAAGCTGACACACGGCTAGCGAGCACATAAAAAGCATAGGCATTTATGATATGCCAATACCGTTTTAGATGTGGCCGTTATGTTTTCATGGTCCACAAACTTACACCCAGACACCACAGGAAAGCAATGAAGGGATAAGAAGAGGAAGATAAGTCGGAACAAAGTCAGCCACCTCTCAGTGTCAAAACAACCTCCCGCCTCTCCCCTATCCACTTCACAGCCTTGAGCCAGATACCAGACACTCCACGGCTAGGCTGGGGTCAGGAACAGAGGCTTCTTCAGACACAACTATCACACAAACTCTAAGCTCCGGTACCAGATGGGGGCTTCAGATGCGCTGGGGTGTATTTATTGAGTTTTAATTGAAGTCTCAAGTTAGAATGGAGTTTAGATTTCACGGGGTTAGCTTGGCACAGATGCTCTTTTTGTGCGCAGCCTTTACTCATACCCTACATTGTCACCAGGCTGCTGTCCAGCACAACCACAGTCCTCTTCTGCAGGCCACTCATCAGCTCTGCTACAGCCACTGGGGACCACATGCTGGGATTCTCATTCGCTTTCCCTGGCTATATAATTTCACCAAATAGTCAGGGGTTTGAATTGGCAACATCTGGAACAAAAGTTGTCTTCACCAACATTAACATTTACATTGTCATTAACGTTGATTCACAGAATGGAAGGAGATTTTGCATAAAGAAACACTCACCCACTTAGCATATGCGGAGCTTTTCAGTAGTGTATAGCGGTTTACGTAGAGGTGAGTGGTGCAATATGGAAGTGATCGTCACCATCTCTGTCTAGTGTCGTGTGGGCAGTTGATTTCTCGTAATCTTCAAGTGATGAATCAGGCAGTTAATTGGCCCGACATGTTAAGCATTTGTGTTCAGCATGAAGATGAGGCTTTTAGTGTAAACAGACTGGAAGGGACAGGAAATGGAAGAGACAACTGTATGTCTTGAGATCACGTTCATACCCAAGTAAACCTATTTTTCCTTCAAAGTATTGGAAAATGAATGAATGAATGAAACATTGCCCTTTGGGGAATTTGCTTTGCACAAAGAGCATAAAAGAATATCAAAAACCTCAACCACCACACATGACAGCACATATAATATAAGGCATACGCATTTTAAAAAAACATCACAAAAAGCATGATCAAATTCAATAAAGGACATCAAATGCAAGTTCAACAAGTTCCAGAGAGTGCCAAAGCCAGACCATGTGATCAGAGCTTATTATGCAGCTGAATGCTGTGTGGGACAAAGGATGTGATGCCTCTTTCACTCCACATCCTGGGCATGCTATACCTTCACCCTGAAGGTCAACGGGCATATTCAGACCATAGAGGGTGCAGTGGTTCTGCTATGAAAATTGTGTTTGATTACTTTCTGTAAATGAAAATAAGTATTTCCATATGTTGATGGCGGACTCACATAACATGGATTACCTTTTTGGTCAGATGGGACCTCAGATTAACACCAAACTCATATTAAGAAAAGACTGAAGGATGGGTTGATGGCCTAGCGGTCATGTGACTGTCACACAAGGTCAATAGTCAAATCCATACCATGGCCAACATTTCTGCTCATGTTCATGCTGTTGTGTCCCTGAATCCCCTCCCCACATGTGCCCTAAATTCAAACCACTCTGGATAAGGTGTCTCACCCAAGTGCTTAAAATGGAGACGGAACGTAAAATTGTAAAACAAGAGTTTTACTTAGGAGGGCTTTTATAAGTCACAGAAGTCTCTATTCAGTGGTGAAGTATGGTGTATAGATGAGGTTTTTATGGGAGACCGTGAAACAGTGGGTGGGCGTTGGTTCGCTACTGTGGCAGAACAATGAGGGGTGTTTCCTGTTGGAATCAAAGGACCTCTGGACCCAGCTTCCTCTGATTACTGAGGGAGTGTGTCTGCAGCATGTGATGCTTATGTACACTACCGTTCAAAAGTTTGGGATCACCCAAACAATTTCGTGTTTTCCATGCAAAGTCACATTTATTCACCACCATATGTTGTGAAATGAATAGAAAATAGAGTCAAGACATTGACAAGGTTAGAAATAATGATTTTTATTTGAAATAAGATTTTTTTTACATCAAACTTTGCTTTCGTTAAAGAATCCTCCATTTGCAGCAATTACAGCATTGCAGACCTTTGGCATTCTAGCTGTTAATTTGTTGAGGTAATCTGGAGAAATTGCACCCCACGCTTCCAGAAGCAGCTCCCACAAGTTGGATTGGTTGGATGGGCACTTCTTTGAGCAGATTGAGTTTCTGGAGCATCACATTTGTGGGGTCAATTAAACGCTCAAAATGGCCAGAAAAAGAGAACTTTCATCTGAAACTCGACAGTCTATTCTTGTTCTTAGAAATGAAGGCTATTCCATGCGAGAAATTGCTAAGAAATTGAAGATGTCCTACACCGGTGTGTACTACTCCCTTCAGAGGACAGCACAAACAGGCTCTAACAGGTACTATTTAATGAAGATGCCAGTTGGGGACCTGTGAGGCGTCTGTTTCTCAAACTAGAGACTCTAATGTACTTATCTTCTTGCTCAGTTGTGCAACGCGGCCTCCCACTTCTTTTTCTACTCTTGTTAGAGCCGCTTTGTGCTGTCCTCTGAAGGGAGTAGTACACACCGGTGTAGGAAATCTTCAATTTCTTAGCAATTTCTCGCATGGAATAGCCTTCATTTCTAAGAACAAGAATAGACTGTCGAGTTTCAGATGAAAGTTCTCTTTTTCTGGCCATTTTGAGCGTTTAATTGACCCCACAAATGTGATGCTCCAGAAACTCAATCTGCTCAAAGAAGTGCCCATCCAACCAATCCAACTTGTGGGAGCTGCTTCTGGAAGCGTGGGGTGCAATTTCTCCAGATTACCTCAACAAATTAACAGCTAGAATGCCAAAGGTCTGCAATGCTGTAATTGCTGCAAATGGAGGATTCTTTGACGAAAGCAAAGTTTGATGTAAAAAAAATCTTATTTCAAATACAAATCATTATTTCTAACCTTGTCAATGTCTTGACTCTATTTTCTATTCATTTCACAACATATGGTGGTGAATAAGTGTGACTTTTCATGGAAAACACAAAATTGTTTGGGTGATCCCAAACTTTTGAACGGTAGTGTATGTATGTGTGTGTGTGTGAGGGAGAGAGAAAGAGACAGAGAGGGGAGGAGAGAGAATGTGTGTGTGTGGGGGGGCAGTAATAACCACCATACACCGACATGTGTCATAGGAGGCTCCAGCGCCCACCCCACATCTAGACACTTCCACATAAGGTTAGGCAGGGGTTGTGACATTATAAGCTCACTCCATGCCTTTGTGCGTAAACAAACAGGTGCTCCTTACGTCCGTCCTGACATCATATCCGTGCGTCAGGCCGCCTCTGTAGCCAAAGAAAGCAGAAGAGTGGTGGTGATTTGAGGGCTGGCAGGTGAAAACACTCATGCGCGGCATCCATTTTCATGACCTCCTTGATAGTTCAGTGGAAATCTAATGCAGAAGCTTGAGTCTGAGAAGGTGCATCTTGATCCGTCTGCTCATCCAGTAACAGAGGGATTGAGAAAGCGAGGCTATGATGCAAACTTATCGCCTGTGATAATACAGTAAAATGTGACTGCAGGTTTGAAGGTTTGAACTCGATCCCACTAAGAAGGCTTTTAAAGACAGTCAATTTAGGCCCTTCAGGTTAATTTGGTCAAACGTTAGGCAGAACCTGGAGACAAGGTCAGAGGACAGCTTTCCCCAGCCAAGTGTGTCTTTTTAAGGCAGATGACAGTTCCTGCATTGACTCTTCCCAACTAACTTAGACCATTTCTGACGGCCTAAGTAGACCATACACGTTGAGGGTAACTGTTAGTAAGCCGGTACAGAGCAAATGGAATGTGCCACTTGTTTCCTAAGCATTTTAAAACACCGAGTTGATCAGAGAACTAAACATGTGGTATACTGGTTTAAAATTTAACTCTTCATTATGGGAGAAGGTCCACAGTGGTCATCAGTGGGCTGTGTTACTTTATCTTCAGTATTTCATCGTCATAAACAGTCTCGGGGGTATCGGGAGAATTTCTAACGGAGGGAGGTTTCTGTTTTAAGGCTATTGTTCACTTGCAGGCAGCTGGGTGATATTGTTGGGCTGTCAGGGGGTTTGGCATTTTCAGGCCTTGTTTAAACTCCTCTATTGTGTCCTGTACGGGCCAACAGAGGAAGTGTTTATGTTTCCTGGACAGTTGGCTTTGTCTCCCACAGTCAGTTTTCCCTACTCCTGTTCCACGTGTGTTTATCCAACATTTCTAACCCCGTCCAACATTCTCAGGGGGCAGGGTTTCTAAAATGGACATGCTAAGCACACAAAGTACAGTTATGATAACGATAACAATTAATTGGTGCCAAAAAAGCACTTAAGCAAGAATATAATTTGTAGAAGTAAAGGTTTTTGGCTGAAAAAGTGCTGTAGATTATGAATCATGAGAAAGGGATGGACAGTGCAATTGCTGTTTACCATAGACAACATATAGTTCTCTGTTGAAATCAACATTTATTTTCGATGATGCCTCATGAAAACAGGCCTCGGTTTGTTTACCGTCTGCAAGGGGTATTCTTTTCCAATGTGAGATTGCTCAGGCAAAGTATTGATCAAGACATAGATTTTCTATGAAGTCCCGGGGAGGGGGACAGAGAGACGGGGACATTTATATCACCTGCTGCTGCATGGGGTGACGATGTTTATGGCATAGGGCAACTCTCTGGAGAGCAAACATGGCAGACAGACACACAGTGGCGCCCCCAGAAATTTTTCATAGGGGTGGCCAAATTGGGCCACTGAAAATCTTGGGGTGGCACACCAAAACCACAAGCCATGACTGAATTTGAGGAATTCTATGATGCTGTTGTAGTATACTGAATAGGCTAGTTGAAAACTGTCAATATGAGAGTTAAGGAATCGCATACTGAAATACTTTGGTTTCTTTCTTCTTTTTTTTTTACAGTTAATGTTACTAAATATCTGATGTGCATAGACTAATACCGGTACAGTTAACATTTTGAGTTCCACAACAATTCTGTGTTAATGTGTTATGTATCTGTATATATTGTAACATGTTAGACGATTCATTGTTATATTGTATATGTGTGACGCAGTGACGGATGATCAAACGTGGCTGGCTGGCTGCCTGGCTATGCATTTGTTATTTTCCTTGACATGAATTATTGAGAAAAATATACATTATTGATTTAAATGAACAGCACCTAATGTAAAATATCAGATAGAAGCATATTATGCATAATCAGAAGCATATACTGCATATTCCACTCGTGGCTGGGGGGCCAGCGGGGGGGCCAGTGATAGTATCAGTGTGGCCGTGGCCACCCCTTGGGGGTGCCACTGCAGACACAGACTAAACACTGCACTGGGATTGGACGAAAATCCCTAGTCTGTTAGAAGTCAGTTTTCTGTCAAAAAAAAAAGGACACACAATGACATAGATGTGAAGCATTACTATAATTGAATCCAAGCAGATGAGCTGTGTGTCCACCTGACAACTGTAAAAACACTTCCTGTATTTTTGTATTGCTTCCTGTGGAAGAATAAATGCTCTGAAACCAATGCAGGTATCTGACCTCTTGTTAAAGCTTAGACCAGTGGGCTCCCTACCTCTCGCCAAACAGCTCATCAATGCGACTGCTGGTTCCACCAACCAATAAGAATGAAGGAGGGGCGGGACCAGAGAGGAGAAGAAAACCAGATCCACATGTCAAACAAAGGAAAATGAACCACCAAACAGAAACCTCCTGATCATTGACATTTTCTTCACGCATCATTACAATATGAATAAAGATAGAGAGAGAGAGAGAGAGAGAGAGAGAGAGAGAGAGAGAGAGAGAGAGAGAGAGAGCAAGCGAGCGAGAGAGATGTGAGTAGATTTATTTTGTTGTGAGACTTATCTAATTGCATAGCAACAACTACCAAGCATATTAAATCATATTCAATTGGGCATTTTTGGGAGGGAGACAAATATGTCACCAAAATTATTAACAAAGACACTAGCCTACATATTTGAATAATTATACACCACAAGGATTAAATATTTACCTGTGTACAAGATATTTATGGGAGGGGAGGGGGACAAAAAGTGATTTGAATTATTAACAAGGGAACTGGCCTACGTACTTAAAGAAACCATAGACATCTTGATTAAAATAGTTCACATATTAACATAACATACCTCAAATTAGACAAGTTTATACCTTTTTCTTTTCTTTTTGCTATTTTATATTGGCTGAGCAAATTAGGAAACGCGCTAAGGCTGTTTGGCATTAGTTGTGTATTTACCATACTCCGATGGCTCCTGCTAAAGGACGGGCTAGATAAGTGGAAGAAACCAGTTCGTGCTATGCTGTAATGATTACTTGGCTGCTGCTCACCTGCCTCGACCTTACCTGTCACCTGTTTGGATCTTTTTCAATTTATCATATGGGGGATTTTGCTTTGTGTTGTTATATACAGGCTGTATTTAGAGACTGTATCCTGGCTGATCTGTTACCATTCATCCATCCATCCATCCATTATCCGAACCGCTTATCCTGCTCTCAGGGATGCTGGAGCCTATTCCAGCAGTCAGTGGGCAACAGGCGGGGAGACACCCTGGACAGGCCGCCAGGCCATCACAGGGCCCAAACACACACACACACACACACACACACACACACACACACACACACACACACACACACACACACACACACACACACACACATTCATACCTAAAGACAATTTAGTATGGCCAACTCACCTGTCTTACATGTCTTTGGACTGTGGGAGGAAACCGGAGCCCCCGGAGGAAACCCACACAGACACGGGGAGAACATAAACTTCACACAGAGGATGACCCGGGATGACCCACCAAGGTTGGACTACTCCGGGGCTCAAACCCAGGACCTTCTTGCTGTGAGGCGATCACGCTATGAATTGTGCAATCAGTTTCATTTGTTCCGAGTTGTCGGGCTAATAATTTTTGTGGTTTGTCACCAAATTCCAAGTATTTTTGTTTAGTATACATAAAGGCTTTGCTGATCTTCGCAGAAAGTATTAGGTTGTATTTATATTTTTTAGATGATATTCTCCTGTGTAGGTGGCACAGTTATTTTAATCAACACTCAGCTGTGTGGCCCACTTGTTTGGCCCAAAGTCTGAACCATTGCCCCTTTATTGACCCATATGAGGGCTTTTGTGAGTCTCCTCCTCCAGTCCTCATATGGGTCAACTTGACTCTTATAATTGAAAGAAAGACTTTATTCATCTTACAGCTACACACACACACACACACACACACACACACACACACACACACACGCATGCAGGGAGTGGTGGCTGAAGGAATGTTGCTTCTGTATGTTTCCCATCCTGCTGTCCTTCCTCCAGGGGCAGTCAGGAGCAGTGGGAAGCATTTTCCTTCAGCGCCTGGGGACCAATTCCAGTCGGACATCCATGTCATGGTCAGGGACAGAACAGGAGAACATTCTGCATGCTTTTATTGGGGTTCGTTTTACTGTTGGAGGAAATCCATGTGAGCACGAGGAGAACATGCAAACTCCACACAGAAAGGCCCCCATAACCTACCTGACCATGGGGAGATCATGCAGAGTACACACAGACAGCCACCGCACACCGACAGGCCTGGCGAGAACACGAAAAACCCCAGTGCCAACACCACCCCAAGTGGTAATCGAACCCAGGACCTTCTTGATGTGAGGCAGCAGGGCCTCTTGTTAGTACAGGGGGGAAGGTGAAGTGAAGAACAGGATATGTCATGTGCTTCTACGTCACTTTGTCACAAAATCTCAGTGTCAATCAAACACTCTCCCAAAGATTAGAAATACACGTTAGTGTTGTCACTACCCGTTTTGAGGTATTAAGACACCAGGCAGGCCTTAGAAGTCCCCAGATTTAGTGGCAAAGTCATCAAGTTGGCAACAGCAGTTGCAAGCAGCTCACAGTGGGAAGAAAAATGGTATGGTGGTAGGGGCTGAGTACTCAGCTGTTCATTTTTATGTCATACTTGAAATTAAATGTTTTTCATCATTTATTTGTTCATCGTCAAACCTCTCAAGTCTCACTGAACCAAACACTCAGAAAAAGGGGACTAAAACATCTGAGAAATCAACACCTTTTTTTTCTCAAAAGTCAACGATTCAGTAATCCTCTCAGATGTTATCCCTGGAATAATGATAGTCTCTCACAGACAATAATTCAAATACAATTCATTGGATTTTATTTTCAGAGCTTTGCTATCAAAATAATTTTTTTTGTGTCTCTTTGCCCTTCACATCTACTACTACTACTTTCAGCTGCTCCCGTTAGGGGTCGCCACAGCGGATCATCCGTTTCCATTTCTTCCTGTCTTCTGCATCTTCCACTGTCACACCAGCCACCTGCATGTCCTCCCTCACCACATCCATAAACCTCCTCTTTGGCCTTCCTCTTCTCCTCTTCCCTGGCAGCTCCATATTCAGTATCCTTCTCCCAATATACCCAGCATCTGTCCTCCACACATGTCCAAGCCATCTCAATCTTGCCTCTCTTGCTTTGTGTCCAAATCGTCCAACCTGAGCGGTCCCTCTAATATAATCATTCCTAATCCTGTCCTTCTTCGTCACTCCCAGTGAAAATCTTAGCATCTTCAACTCTGCCACCTCCAGCTCCGCCTCCTGTCTGTTCGTCAGTGCCACTGTCTCCAGACCATATAACATAGCTGGTCTCACAACCATCTTATAAACCTTCCCTTTAACTCTTGCTGGTACCCTTCTGTCGCAAATCACGCCTGACACTCTTCTCCACCCACTCCACCCTGCCTGCACTCTCTTCTTCACCTCTCTCCTGCACTCCCCGTTACTTTGGACAGTTGACCCCAAGTATTTAAACTCATAAGCCTTCGTCACCTCTACTCCTTACATCCTGACCAGTCCACTGTCCTCCCTCTCATTCACGCATAGGTATTCCGTGTTGCTCCTACTGACTTTCATTCCTCTTCTCTCCAGTGCATACCTCCACCTCTCCAGGCTCTCCTCAACCTGCACCCTACTCTCGCTACTCTCTTTACCCTTCACATGCCCTATCAAATTTCCCCTCGAGGATGAATAAAGTATTTCTGATTGTGATTGTGATTTCCCTACAGAGATGGACTAGTTAAGACTGAGGACATGAATTTATTTGCAGTTGAAAAAACTCAAAACACTAACATTAAAATAAACATTCAATTTCTCATAATACTGTTGAGGGCCACCAAAATGTGTACCCTCCAGCAGGGATAAGGCGGCCGATGTATCTCCAGCAAGACCTTTTGGGCTTTTCCTACCCGATGCAGCTCATTTCACATGTGGAATTTTCCAAAATTGTAAAGGTCTAGTCTCTTGTGATCTTCTTAGGTGACGCTCTGCTCATTGTGCTGAGGTTAAATCGTGGCCTCTGGAGGCCTGTCTCAGGAAATGCCTGACTGAAATAGATGGTGAAAAAACACAAGAGATTCCACACAAAGTGCTCCATTTCCCTCATAACCAAGTACAGTTACTGTGTGCACAGTCAAGACCCATAAATTAAACATTATCACCAAGATAATGAGTACAAATGCAAATGATAAATGATTTAATCAATCCGTTCGACAATAAATCAAACTACTTTAACAGTAACTTTGTGACCTTTTTTAACATAAGGGAAGATTTGTAGACATTACTGTCAACGATAACCCTCTTTAATCATTTTCAAACATTCTTTGGGATCAGGTTCTCAGTAAAAAGTGACTGGGTCTTTTCTATTTAGACTGCTCTGCAGGAAGAGTTTGGGCTGGAAAGATTTGTAGTTTCTTTAAAATCATTTCTGAAAATGGACTTTAAACAATTACCATGCTAGCCATGGCATTTTATTTCCTTGAACTTATTAATTTCCTATTTTTTTTATTTGACTTTACTTTTCTCACTCTTTCATTGTTTTGTTTTTTTCTCTCTCTCATGTATCTTACTTTGGTTTGTGAGGCACTGATATTTTGAGAAGTGCTGTCACTGGTGTGTGAAGGCGGAGGGTAGACCGGAGGGTTATTCTCTTGAAAAGGTGAAACGCCTGATTTACGATGTTCCCCCAAACACGTATACCCAGGCCCCATTGTAAGCACCATGCTCTTTCTTTGCACAAACAGTGCACTTCCCTCATTTCCTGAACCTGCTGCTACCAGCCATATACTGAACATGTTCCCTCTGCTGCAGTCCAACAACAGGACCTGGCACATTACCCACAACAAACACACAAAGCATGATTAGAATCGCATAAATCCCCAAGGAAAAGACTACATACTGAGATTTGTCCCGCTGACGTTGGGGGGTGCAATTTAAGGATCCTTATATCGGCTACTCAAGAATATCAGAAGTGATTTCAGCACGAAGCCATATCACATGGGGTTTATTCGAAGGGCGATGCCATTTCCCCTGTTATACAAATTGACAAAAACCAACCATTCTTAAAACTCCCATCCCCCCTTTCCATCCCGTATGAGTTAATGGCGCAATGTCTTAATCAAGGAATGTTAGCATGTGGCCTAGCTTTTCTTAAAGAGATCTATGATCAATATTTAAATTATATCCATGCTAGAGATTTGCACACCAGAGACATGTTCTTTAAGCCATATGAGCTGCATCACAACACCACTGCTACTGACTCTGATTGGCTGTTCCTAACTGATTGAAAACAATATGCCAGCAGGGTGGTCACTCCCAAGCTTTAGAGTGACTACCTTCATGAGCCTAGGATGGCTAACCAGATGGGGTTTTTTTTAAATTCTTTTGTGGTATTCCACATGTGCAATGCGCCCTGTGCATGCCTGTACCTGTTTCTTATATCAATTATTGTTGCTTGTGTCACATCAGTTTTCTTAAAGAGTCCTCTTTTCAAGGACATTATGGCTTTCATATCTTGACTGCTATTCTCACCTGAGTCCAATATTTCGCCATCTCCTTCATCGAGGTAATCATCTATGGAGGTGTCATTTATGTCTTCCCCCTCCAAATGTTCGTCCTCGTGTCATGATTTCCTTTTGTCCTTTTTTTGCTTCCTTTTCATGACATTTTTGATATCCAGTATACTCTTATATAAGTGTTGCTTGTGTTTGAACAAAATTGTGGTTAGTATTACAGGATCAGGGGGCACAGTGGTGCAGTGGTTAGCGTGGTCGCCTCACAGCAAGAACGTCCTGGGTTCGAGCCCCGGGGTAGTCCAACCTTGGGGGTCATCCTGTGTGGAGTTTGCATGTTCTTCTCGTGTCTGTGTGGGTTTCCTCCGGGGGCTCCGGTTTCCTCCCACAGTCCAAAGACATGTAGGACAGGTGAATCGGCCATACTAAATTGTCCCTAGGTATGAATGTGTGTGGGTCTGTGTGTGTGTGTGTGTGTGTGTGTGTGTGTGTGTGTGTGTGTGTGGGTGGGCCCTGTGTGATAGTCTGGTGGCCTGTCCAGGATGTCTCCCCGCCTGCCGCCCAGTGGCTGCTGGGATGGGCTCCAGCGTCCCCGCGACCCTGAGAGCAGGATAAGCGGTTCAGAAAATGGATGCATGGATTACAGGATCAATCCCTTTTGTAATATTATTGACTTGTTTTCATGCAATGATGTTTCATTGCTCATTTTTGACTTCCTTTTATACTTTAGTCTTATGTTTTTGTCCTGTTTTTACAAATCTATCACCTTGATTTAGCTGCTTTGGCTGCCAAATTTAATGTTGTTTTTTGCTCCTTACAGTGTGCTTTGTAACTGTGCTATGTAAAGATCAATATGTAAACTAAATAGAGCTATATAGAGCTAGTAGTAAATAGCAGTAAATAGAGCTACAGTACTCATATAACCCCATATAGGCCGGGCCACCTGGAGTGCATGGCATTGAAATAAAACAGAATTAAAAAAACAAACAAAAAACTGCTGCTGCAGAGTTTGTCTTGGTGAAGGTGAGGTAAAAGGGGAAATAAGAGAGTTCACAGCGAAGACTGACCCACAAATGGTGCCTGGACATCATAGTATATTACATGCAAACACAGCACATAAGTTGTACTTATAGCTCTGTAGCCACAGCATGGTGATGTATAGCAAGTATCAGCCAGTCAAATTCTGGCCAGGGATGAATGAATAATTTATCAAGCATCACATTAATTAACCTACTGCTCTCACTTGGCCCAAAGTTAGATTTGAAAATTAACCTCGGGGTAAGTGTCATTAATCGGCACATTTGCAATGAGTTCATAACCCCGAAGACAGGGTCATGGATTTTAAATGGGTTGTTACTCATGCCAAAGGGGTGCCACAGTTATACTGACTTTGCAAAACTAAAATGTGCTCTGCTAACTTTCGCTGTGACCTGTCAGTATTTTTGGAGAGTTGGAAGCTCAGTAGCAATTTTTCATTGACCATGAGAGAGAAAAGGACAAAGCAGGGATTTAGAAGTCCATTGTAAAACAACATGTGAGCCAACTATAGCTGGGTCGGAGAGATTTTTCAGAAAATAGTGTTTGTTTCACCTTCTTCTCTAGCTTGTTACCATGAGAAGTTGACTCAGATAGTGTCAAGTAACTTGTCAATCTTAGAAAAAGACACAAAATTATCTTTAAAGACTCAAACGATATGCCCATGTCAATCTAACCCCGCCTTTCCCCTTGTGGCAAACATGCATACGTTGAGCCCTTAGAAGGTTTAACATTTTTTTCCAGCCAGGCAGGGTCGTACTATCAGCATTGCCCTAAATGACCTGTTTGACAGGAAACGTCCCTGTTGAAAGTGCAGGAAGCCACTGCCCAGGAGTGACTGGAAAACAAAGACCCCATACTGGCAGGCCGTGCTGTTGACCATTATAACCCTAGCTAGAGGAATGCGGTCACCCCTCATTGTATCAGAGAGACGACACGACCTCAAACCACGGTAAAGCCCGGCAAAAATCTAACGATTCCTTTCTGCCCATCGAGGTAAAGCGACAGATAAGCAGGCACTCCTAAATTTGAAGATGAATTTCGCCATGGCCATCGCTGCATGGTAAATAACTTAAGTTAAGAGATACGAGTTGAAGGCTTGCCTGAATGCTTTCCAAAAAAAAAAAAAGATTCTCTCCGCCTTTAAAACACAACATTCATGGCAACTGCTGAGAGACTGAAAGTGCTTTCAGTTACCATGGCATTGGATGTGAGATGAGGGTCAGGAGAGGCGCATGACTGACTGTGTATGTGTCAGCTTTACTGTGTGTATGTGTGTGTATGTGTGTGTGTGTGTGTGTGGTGTGTGTGTGTGTGTGATATATAATCCAGTGAGCCAAGTAAATTTTTTATGAGACAGTACAAGCCTGTTTCATGCCATAAGCAATCATCAGCTGTCAACTGATTGACAGCTGATTGACAGCTGATGATTGCTTATGGCATGAAACAGGCTTTTACTGTTTCATAAAGAAATTACTTGACTCACTGGATTATATATATATATATATATATATATATATATATATATATATAATTTATTTATATATGTTGTCGTTGTGTTATTGTTGTCTGTTACAATGATAGGGGCCCTTTCAGTAAATTAGTACCAAATAATATTAAACTCCCAAACAGACCAGGGTCTTCAAAGTGTTCACTCTGGAGGGTAAGTGCATTGTGATTAGGGCTGTCTTGCAGCCTCAACGTGGCACAGGAAACATGGGAGCCTCTTGCCCGCCATCAAAGCCAGGGCAGCAGGGGCTCTAATGTACGGTAAAAAGTGCCACCCACTTCAAACCTCCTCCTCCTCCTTTTGTTTGCAGTCACTTCCTCATGAGAGTTGCTATTAGAGAGAACTGTAATGATGAAACTGGGAAATGCAGCATTGGTATGCAAAAGCCTGCAGCAGTAGTTTGTGAGTCTCAGTATACAATGGTTGTGAAGTTCGTCCACCATTCCTGTTCTGTCTGTTGTAAGAGTATTGCAGCTGCGCAGTTTGTATACCTGAGTATTGCTGGTGACAGGTCTATACAAATTGCATGGAAAAAATTCTGCATAGTGATTAAACACTAAAATTAAACACTAAATTATAACATTTTCGGAAGAAGCTCTGGGTAAGTCAGATTGTTCCTCTGTGGAGTTGTGGTGCTTTGGGCTCTGGCTGTTCTCTTGGTTGTGGAGTGTCTATGACCGTGGGGTCCGTGGGTGGCTGCAGAGCCTTCTGCTGCTCAGAGGCACTATGATAAGTCAAGTATGGACACGTCACATACACATACACATACACATACACATACACACTGCTAGCATCTGCTTCACTCCCTGGAACACTCTCTCTGGATTGCGTCCTTCTTCTTAGTTCTTTATCCTTTTTTTTCTTTTCTTTTTTTTGTCTTCTCCTTTATCTGTATAACTGCTAACCTAAACTGATATCGACAGAATCAATCAATCAATCAATCAACCAATCAATCAATCAATCGATCGATCAACCAATCAATCAATCAAATCTCATTTTATATAGCGCTTTTCTAGCTACAACAGCCACTCAAAGCACTTTACAAATAAAAAACACAGGGAGAGTGTTTTGATAATGTAAAACACTCAACTAAATTTATCTAACAACACAATGAAGATTGATCTAATTATGTTTAGTTGAACACATGTTAGCATCTGTTTCTCTGTCTGTGTCTCATCAGATACATGTTGTCATTTTGCATTTCTAAGTTTCCTTGTTTCACTTGTGGTGATTGTTGCCCTCTTGGAGAAGCAATGCTGAATGGTGGCTCAAACATGGTGGCAGCTCTAAATGTGTAATAAAAGTCCTGTTTGCTTGTCATCCCACAAATCATCCAAAGGACAGACTTGTTATAAGTGGTTCTTGATAATAAATATTGCCTTTGCAGGTGGAGAATCTGAACTCCACTTGCAGATTCACTCTGTCTCGGACACATTGGCATGCAAACTCCCTGCATTGCATGCCAAGCCTGCTTACAGCTAAACGTAAATAAAATAAAAATCGGAAGACATGAATAGGTTATACCTTTGGAACTGAGCGATCAAAGCGTCACAGAGCGGTATGTGTATCACCAAAAGTCAAATGTACAACACAGGAGTTCAAGAAAACAAAGGGAGAAGCAACCACATTATGTTTTTTTTTTTACACTGGATATGTGTTGTTTACATGATCGACATGGCTTGTTTCTTTACACTTTATGGGGTGATGTCCAACAAATCCCATTTCCCTCCCGATATCGCGGGGTCACGCTGCAGGCAGCTGATTAGGCACTGTGGAAAAACAGAAACTGTCACCGTAAAAACAGCTGCAATCAGAAACACTCTGACAGAAGATGAGAGTGGGGCTGGATGGGGCGGGCCGTGGAGGGCGCTCTAGAGATGGCCGGGGACATGCGGCGGAGAGGTGAGGCGACACTGCGACTTCCATGTTTGCTCAAGTAGCTAATCAGAGAACCACAGCAGGGCAATCAGAGAAAAATGGCCGTGGCGGATGCCTGAGTCCTTGTCTTTCTCAGGGATGACAGCCCTAAAATGCCATCATCTTCCCAAGCCACGTGTGAAGTTGGTTAGGAAGAAAGAGTCTGGAAGCTGGTGATGTGACTCACAGTGCGTGCAGTTATGGGTACTTTATTTTTTAGAGCCACTTTATTTTGTTATTGTATTCTTACAATGAAATTTGTCCTCTGCATTTAACCCATCCTATTGTATAGGAACAGTGGGCAGCTGCAGCACCTGGGGCCAACTCCAGCTCTTCAAAGAAGGTCTAATCAGTTCATCTGGATACAACATTTATTATCAGGATAATTATTATGGTTATAATTATTCTGTC